>NW_014569686.1:22756-60846 GCF_001313835.1 Polistes canadensis | reverse complement strand
AATTTATAAAAGTAAAAGATTTATTATGGATGTAAAAAAAAAAAAAAAAAAAAAATTGCAAAATTTTAAATCTTATCAAAAAATGAATAAATCTTTGCAGATATTTAGCGTGCAATTTAAAATATAAAATAAATTATCAAGAATGTATAACTGGGAAAGAAAAAGAAAAAAGACAATTTTAATCTTATAAATGGATAAAAAATAAATCTTCGCATTAATTTGGTTTTTTTAACAGAATCTGCATGAACGTATGTAATTCGCAGTGGAGAGAGTTCATAAACGTATAAATCGAAATAAATTTCAAGAAAAAGAAGAAGAAGAAAAAAAGAATAAAATGACGATAGAATAGAAAAAAAAAGTTAGATGAGAAAAGTTAAGAAGCGCCTATAGATGATATCGAACACGGAATAAAAAGGAATAGATAAATAATAGACGAAATATCGACATGATAAAGAATTTAATGTCAGACTTATTTGTCGTTAAAACATACACAACGTAGATAGATACATATACGTGCATACATAAATGCATACACGTATATAATACGATGTATCTATCCCTAACGTTACGTTCTTATCCGTGGTAACGTTGCTTTTGCGGCGTCATTTCTTGCCCTAGATTTTCTCGCGGATATTATTCTCTGCAATTCCTTCCCCCCCTGGCCCCCTCACCGTCATATAAATCGTGATGGTACTACCTATCTAGCTAGCTAGCTAGCTAGCTAGCTTATTGTTAGATAGAACTAAACTTTAACGACACAGCAGCAGGTTGCTTGCTTTCTTCTTCCGTGAAAATGGATGAACGCTCGATAAATAAATAAATAAATAAATAAATAAATAACAAAACAGAAAAACAGTCAAAGAAGAAATCCCTCTCCCTCCCTCCCCCTCCATTAGTAAAATAATTATCCTTCTAAGGAAAAAAGAAAAATTATAAAATGTTCATATTTTATAAATGCACATTTCCTATATTCATACTGGATTGATTTATCGATTTTTTCCCCCCCTCAAACTTATGCTAATAAATAAATTTGGAGAGCAAAGACGGGGTAGGACATTTCTTTTTTTTTTTTTTATATTTGCTTTAAATGCATATTATTTACATTCAATTTGGATTGATCCGCATCGTTCATCAAACTTCTTCACGCACGAATAAAGTATCCAATTTAACGATGCATCGATCGTTCCGCGAGAAAGAAAGAGAGAGAGAGAGAAAGAAAGAGTACCTCGAAGATATTCAATTATAAACGTGTGGGCGGATCCAATTAATTGGCAGAACCGGCCGTGAATTATTGCTTCTACTTTGGGTCTTTAATCAATGATCGATCAATCAGTCGATCGGTTTTCAATTGTTTCCTCACGACTTATATAATATAATGAAAAAAAAAAAATAAAAAAAAAAGAACAAATTCTCCCCTAACATATAATAAAATAATACATATTAATGTTTCATTGAAATAAAAGTATATAGAAAATAAAACGCAGACTAAAAATGAATGATGCATGATTAAAATTTATAATGGAGAAGAAAATGAGAAGGAGAGTGAATACACATTCCATAGTAAATATGTGTAGAATCGTGCACAATCTGTGCTTCTGTGCGTGTGCGTGTAAGAGTTTGTCCCTTGAAGCACGTAAGTGCTACGACACATAGACATAAGTGGAAAAGGGGGTCAGTGTGTATAGAGACTATAAGCGAGTAGAAACACAACGTCGCTGAAGAACCCGAGGATGGCCCAGTTTTGTTAGGGGCCGATCGCTAGGTCGTTGATCCGAAGACTCTTCACCTCCGTAAGTCAGACCGACTCGCAAACGATGACTACACAACACCATGGTTTATTAACCCACTCGTATTATCTTTTTCCATTATTTCTAATTGTCATTTTATTTATATATTATCATCATTTATTTACAATATTTTTTTTCTTTTTTCCTTTCTTTACTTTTTATATTATTTATTTCATATATATTTGTAAATGTGTAGGTGTGCTGTATAGGTCAGGAATTAGTTCAATCATCATTGAAGATTATATTAGAAAATTTAATATCAAAGTAATTTCGTCACATTATTAAACTAATTTCATTTGGTTTTATTTATTTTATATAGAATAATTGAATGATTAATAATGATAAAATAGTTTCTAAATGATTATTTTTTTTTTTTTTAGATATTTTGCTTTCTTTCTAGGAAATAGGAAAAAATTAGGGGAAATGATAGACACAGATTAAATGTAGGTAATACGAAAGGGGCTTCCACAGTTCGGAAAATGGTTTGACCTTGACGTTGTTGGATAAAAAAATCCTTCCTGGTTGGCTTCACGACTAGACAAATTTGTGACGACTATATTACGACGACGTGTTACGAGCTTCAAAAAATATACAACTACTTTAAGCTTATAAAACTTAGTTGTTCTTATTAGACTACGGAAAGAATTAATTTCATATAAAAATAAATTTATAAAACATAATGATAATTATAAGTAAATATGAGAAACAATATATTAATAAAATAAAAATATAGTTTATATAAATTTAATTGAAATCAAACACGAGGAGTCAAACAAAATAAATTATTCCTACTGAATTTAGTTGTAATTACAACAACAACAAAATTTATATCACAAAATTGTTAAAGCAAAGTTTTAAAACTGGTGTATAGGAAACCTCTGAAAAACATGAGAAACGATATTGCATACAAGTTACACTTAAGCTTTATTCGTGTTGTCTTATATGCCCTAAGACTTCGGCTTTCGTATTAAACTGTATAATATTATGTAATATGTTTAATCGGCTTTGTTCAACAACAAAAATTATTTTCTCTATCATTTTTATTACAATATTTGATTGTATACGCAAATCAATGTAAAATGTTCAATCAAAAACCAAGATAATTCGTTTAACGGTGTCACTAAACTTCATTTATTTTGAATAACAAAATTACAAGAAAATAATGTAACATTTTTTATTAGAACTAAATTAATAAAAATGCAATAAGAAGACTGCGCGAAAATGAATGGAAAAGATAAATGAACAATAATCTATTTATTATGAGATTATAAACCAAGTTTCATTCTTGGTTGCGAAAGTGAAAAAATAATTTGTCAATAAAAATATTAAAATAAATAAAATAATGAAATACAAACGTCGGTTTCATTCAAAAGTTTCGTTAATTTATCCAATTTTTATCAATTACTTTATCTATTTAAATCTTTGTTTAAATCTCTCGAAAAGTATGCGATTAAAGTTCTTAACCGATTAAAAGAATAAATCGGCTTTCAACCGGTCTAATAATAGATTTAGTATTTGTTCACCTCGTCGTACATCAAATATTCGATTATGTGTGATCAAAATATTACGTAAATTATATGATGTGTGTGTTGATAACATTAAACGATAAACCTATTGAAAATCATTTAATGTAAGATAATTTATCAAATATATTTATAATGTGGTACATTAAATGTCGTTCAATCAAATAAACGATATCGAATGCGTCATGTATATTAATATGCATTAACTATCGTTAAATGAATGTATTATTAATGAAGAAAATATATATATTTTGTGATTAATTATTTTTGTAATTTTGTAGCAGTAGCGATTAAACGATTCCAATTATATTCCACAGTAAATTTCACTGATTATCATTAGCGAAAATAATTTTCTTCATAAAAGAATCTTCAATAGATATATTTAAATAATCGAATAATAAATGTGCAAAAAAACAAATACAATCTGTCAAATATATATTAAAAAAACATTACGTAACACTTGGAAGGAAGAAAAATAAAATAAGAGCCTTGTGAAAATATTTGAATATTAGTCTACAAATTTACCTTCAACTCGTTCGTATCTCTTAAAACAAAAAATAAAAGAGAGAGAGAAAAAAAAAGAAGACACAAATAAATAATTAAAAAGAATATACAAATGAAAATTTAAAATTCATTGTAAATTGTCGCTAATAATTTGTTTAAGGTAAAAAAAAATAGTAATAAAAATAAAATAAAATAAAATGACGACGACGACGACGTAGTGTCGAGGTGTTGTTTTCGCTGATGTGAGTCAGAAATGTTCGAGCTTTAGAATGGCACTGATCCGAACCGGCAGTCAACTTTCCTTGCTAGCAATAATAAATCGCTATCGCGATATATTCTCCGGTGAACCGAGTCGAAAGCATTAACGTCTCTTAATTACAATGTTACGAACGCGACCCGATAAGATGACACCAGAGAGAAAGGTTATACACGGTGTCTTTGATATAACACGCAAAATACAGCTCAAAGGTTTCTACCATCTTATCGCTCATATTATTTTCTTTTTTTCTAACGTTATTTTGTTAAACATTAAACGATTAAAAATACAAATATAAAATTAAAATTATATATGTATTTTTATTTTATCAATGGGGTAGTTTTTGGAACAATAAAAAAAAAGAAAAAATGAGGGGGGCAGAAGAAAGAAAAAAAAATATGATTGATCATTTATATCTTTTTAAATTGATAAGAATTTTTGTTTATTATATTAAAAAACAGAGAAATGACACATTAGTAATATTTTCGTAAAAAGCAAAACGATGCCATTCGTTTTGTTGTAAATTGTTTTTAAAATATATAATTGCGCGAGTGAGAAAGTAAATGGATGAATGTGTGAGTGATTTTTTTTGAAGTCGCGTGTTCCCTACTCGACATATCGTAACTCTTATTATTGTAAAACAACAGTAATGGACTTCAATAGGTTGATAAGCGATATTCTGAAGGGAAATAACAGCGAGTAGGAAAATAAATAAGGAAAATGATAAGAATTAACGGAATCTATTGGTTTATTATGAATACTTTTATAAATCTTCTAACAAAATAGATAAATAAATAAATAAATAAATAAATAGAAATATAAGAGAAAGAATAAAATTATAAATAAAATATGTATGTATTTAGAGAGAGAAAAAGAATCGAAATATTACAGTTTACGATGAGTTATATACCTGAAAATACATATGGTATAAAGAAGCCAGTGACGATTCCCGCACACGATTCTCTTAACATACGCGCATTTTATCGATTTGCCAAGGAATAATGAAGGTTCGTGAGAACTCTTAGATGCATAGTCACACGAATACATTATACACACACTCTTTTTTTTTTTTTTCTTCTTCTTTATATGTTTTTTTTTCTTTTTCTTACGACCGTGAGACTAAAACACCACCTACCATATTTGTACATACACTTCCACTTATTTCGCGAGTTTAGAAATTAGGAATTTATTTTCTAAACAAAAAAAAAATATTCCTGTGGAATATATTACTATATATTACTGTGTATTGTTGGAATTTATTTCACGAGTTAGGATAAATAATAATAAAATGTTTCAAATGTCCACGTAAAAAGGTGGACATATTGAATAATTTAATATATATAAAAAAGAAAAAAAAGAAGAAGAAAAAATTTGATTGGATTGTTTGTTTCTTAACTATTTCGGAAGAATATTATTTTCTAATCCATACGAAAATCTTGCCCACCACACTGCGATCGCGAAATACAACGATTTATCTTTCGATGAATCTTCCTGTACGAGAACTCTCACGAAACAAACTTCTTTCCCTCTCATTCTCTGTCTTTTTCTCTTATTCTATCTTTCTTTCTTTCTCACCTATCTTTTACTCGTTGATCTCTCTTCTTTATATTTTAGCTCGTTCTGCGAAATAATTTCGATTTATCGCGATAGGAAACGCTTAGAATGAAAACAAGAAAAAAATCCCCTATTATTTACATTATCAGAATAAAACGATTGAAACTTCCAATGGCACTCTCTTGGTAAACGAATTAAAAAGAATATGACGAGTTAAAAGAAATTAGATTTAAATTTCGTCTAGTTGGTCTAGATTCCATATAGTTAATAGATGTTCGATTATTGATTAGAATTACCAAGTCGTCAGCCTCGGTCATCGTCAGGAAAAAAATATCGCGCCAGTTAAATGCACATATACAGTCAAATACTATCTTTTATAATTCGAAACTCAAGCTTATGTAACTTCTTGTGCCTGTCGTGCACCTCGCACGTAAGTAGTCCACACACACACACGCAGAGAGAGAGAGAGAGAGAGAGAGAGAGAGAGAGAGAGAGAGAGAGAGAGAGAGGAAAGTAACACAAGGACGAGATGAGGACGAAATTGCTATGCACTCTCACTCTCTCTCTCTCTCGCACTCTCTCTCATGTATCGCGTCGTTGACGCTCGTGCGATTATCAGACTTCCGTCCAAGCTACTCGACTGAACTTGACAAACGACCGACCATCTAGAAAACACACATCATACATATACATAAACACACAAGTATGCATTTATACACGTGAAACATGCAACGTACATACCTCTACTACACACACATTTATTAATATAAAACTAGGGAAATAACAAAGCAGACTTTTTATCTATTATAATTACGATGTAGGTGATTTATATCGTTCAATAATATTTTTATTTTATTATTTTTTTGTTTCATTCTAAATTGAATCAATAAGGTATGACAAATTTTTTAAAAGTATTTTATTTTTAATCGGTTTTGAAGTTTTTCCCCTCTACCCTCCCCTCGTCTTTATTTACGTAATATTTCGATTATCGTTTAAAGAAACGTTTAAGTATACACGAATAATTATAATAATTTAACATTTCGTTTGTTTGTTCTTTTTCTTTTTTTTTGTTGTTTCTTCTTTCTATTTAATGTTTTAATCATGATTTGATTCATTTTCTTTGATAATTTTCTATCTAATATTTCGATTACCGATTGAGGAAATGTTTTACTATACACGAGTGATTATAATAATTTAAAATTTCGTTCGTTTGTTCTTTTTTCTTCTTCTCTATTGTTTCAATCGTAATTTGATTCACATCTTCATCTTCAAAGATAATTTTCTATCTTTATTTATATTTTCTGCCATGCAAATATATATATATATATCCGAGTTTGTGTGACGAAACGTAATTACGATTGCGGATGAAAATCAAAATGGCAGATCGATTTGTCGATAAGCCTAAGAGGTAATTGCAAAATATACCGGATGGAGGATTATTATTGAATTATACTTATCGATTGATCCTTTCTATGGTTTACGTATTCACATTTTGTTTTATATCATTTGCGACGTATAAAAAATATTCTTCATGAGCACGAACGCGCGTAGAATTCTAAATGATTTTTTCTGACGATTATGTTTTTATTACAAACTACGAGTATAATTAAAAAAAAAAAAAAAAGAATAAACCACGCGATGCATTAAAACGTGTTCACGCCAGAATGTAGAACCCAGTGTGTGATACATACAAATTCTGTATTAATAAATTTATCCAGTAGAATAAAATAAAATATAAATAAAATGGCTGTCTTTTATTGGTACCACTAGTGGTATACAATTGTTCTAGTTAGATCATATAATAAAAATATGTGCCGTCCAGTGAAAAGAAGTGCAAAAATTTGAACCACTCAACGATGAAACATTGCAAATACGGATCGTAGTCGTAAATGTGTTAAAAAAAAACCAGGAAAGAAAATAAATAAAACAAGAAAACAAAATGATTAATGTTTTACTATTTGTTAAAAATGCGAAAAGTTTTGAAGGTGGCAATCTCGTTTCAAACCTCGTGAATTGCTATAGATTAAAAAATAAAATAGTAATAATAATAATAATAATAATAATAGTAGTAAAGAAAAATATGATTTGATATGAAAACGTGCTGACGAATGGCAGCCATGTTTGCTATTTTTTTTTCTACGAAGAAAAAGAATACTATGACGACGATGGTTAACACGGTAAATCGATTGAGAATAGTAAGCTAAATTCGATTCGGTTAATGAGATGGCGGACTTTCAAAGAGAGTGAAACGACTTTTACGTGAGTGCATTCCTGGATAGTTGTGAGTGGAATTTAATGATTGTTAGAAAAATAAAGTAAGTAAAAGTTTTTACTACTTATATGGTGGATTCTACGTTAAATAAAAATAAATACAAAGTATCAGAATTGAAAAGCAAAGGAGGAAAAAAGAAGAAAAAAATAATAAAATCAAATGAAATCGAAGATAGGATTGGAGGAGTGGGGTGAGGTGTAAGTGAAATAACGAATTAATTGGTCGACAGGTATTCAAAATTCGCGCGAACATAAAAATACTTTCGAAATTTTTGGAATTCCGTTTATCCCAGACGAAGAGAAGAGAGAATTGGAAAAAGGAAAGAAAAAAAAAGAAAAAAAGGAGGAAAATTAAACTAGAAAGAAAGAAAAGAAGTTAAAAAAGAAAAAAAGGGACTCGACGTGATACGCAAACGTAATCTAACTGTTGATTGGCTAATCGACCGGTCTAACTCTTTCTTAGTTTCTAGACAAGAGGAATTTCTAAGGTAGGTAAGGTATAAAATTCCTTTAGAGTTGTGTGTGCCGTTTACTATCGAAACATAGAACAACAACCCTTTATATCTTCTTACGCCATCAAATTAAGCCGTTCGCGCTTACAATATAACGACCGATGGAAATATTTCAAATAAAAAGATAAATGGACAGAGGAAAAGAGAGAGAGAGAGAGAGAGAGAGAGAGAGAGAGAGAGAAAAAATAAATACAAAAAAGAATAAACAAGGAACTGTCTATCTTTCCTTTCGATTACAGTGAAGCTAAATTACGAGCTCAATGGAATGAGAAACGCGCTGACGAATGGCGGCCATGTTCATTTTTTTTTTCCACGAGGAAAAAGAACAGATTCTTTAGAAATATCTTTTTCTATGTTTTTTTTTTTTATATTATTAATTATATTTTACGATTTCTCGTTATGTATACTAAATATTATAAATTAAAGAAACGTGTAATCGAGGAAAGCATGTGTTGTTATAATTTTCACTTATTATTTCTATATATTAATCTTTGAGTAACAATGATTATTAATATATATAATATAAATTATATGAATTATTCATAAATTGAAAAGACGAACGTGGATATATATATTTAATACAAGTTTTGAATTATTTAGACAAAGATAATGACAAAAATATTTGAAACATAATAAATAATGTAATTTTGTTAAATTTTGGCTTAAAGAAAATGTTTTATGTTCTCGAAATATTATAAAAAAGGGTAAATAAAAATAAGAATAGGAATAGGAATAATAAGACGAACCTAGGCGAGAATGTTCGAGCAAATGTCTCGTATATATCCTAAATACCAGAAAAAGGTCACGTTCGCGGTAACCGATGAGTCTTCCAACAAAATACATTCGCATATCTTCTTCATACACACATAGACATTTATACAGAAGACAGACATATATATATATAATACGTATAGCAATACGCGAATGCAAGTTTCTTGGCAAACGAGCTATAAGTATTCGTGCAACTCACGTCTAACTTCTTATACTTCATATTTATTGCTTATTGCTACGATCACATCACCAAAGATGACTTTTTCTTTTCCCCCCTTCTCCTAATCTTTCTATGTCCTAAGTAGTTTTCCCTTTTCAAAGAGAGAAGAAATAGAAGGGGGGAAAGAATTTGAAACGAGTGAAACGTTTTTAACACGACGCCTGATTATGACTGAATCATTTTCATATAAGAATATCTTCTTTTCAATAGTTTCTCTCTTTGAAAAGAAAATCTATTTATATTAAATATATAATAAATTAATTTAATATTTATATAATATATCTCAATAATAATTTAAATCATTAATTCATTTGCCAAATCAGATTATTGTTGATTTTAAATTAAAGGAACAACGATTAGAAGAAAAATGTATAAAATAATTATATAGGATTAAAATGAAATGAAACAAAAGTGAAATTAATTCTACCCCAATAATTTTGAATATTAAATAAAATATAAATGATACATCTTTTTCATTTTGAATTTGTCGATCGTAAAGATCGAAAGTGTACTATGTGTAACTAAGAGAGTATCGAAGTTCGAATGTTTCGTAGAACACCTAATCAACTTATGCAGTACTTTGCCGGGAAACGTCTTAATTATCTCGATTACCAAGAAGTAAGTCCTATATCGGTAGATGTGTATGTAGTAACTTTGTGAGTGACGAGGTTAACGATCCCTCGAGACTCATTGACACGTGCGTTAAACTTAACGAGCGCTAAGAACTAAAAGTCAACACTTGTTTTCTCTCTTTCACTTTTGCATTTATAAATTTATAGACAAGCCAAAAATAAAAAAAGATATAAACGATAATCTAATAATTTTTTCTCATATCACGATGTTATTTACATTGCAAATTCACTTTATTTTAACTAATCGATTGGGTTGAATTTGATTCGCAAATTATAATTGAAAATTAAAATCATACGCTAAAGAGACTATGGACAATTATATTTGGGGATAAGAATTCATTTTACATTGATCAGTCATTTGGATTAATTTTGTAGCATCAACTGTTGTTAAAATAAACACTAATAACAAATAATGATTAAGTATAATTTTTTTTTTTTTAAATATAAATAGAATATTATACATATCTACACTAAAATAAAGAAAAAAAACCAATAACATAAATAAATAAATAATAATAACAACAATAGTCACTCGCGTTTTACTTTGGTCCATCATTTTGATTAAATTTGGCAGTACCATAAGTGTTATGACAAAAATTTCTTTTTTAATCGAGCTAATATTCTAAAAAAGAGAAGAATGTATATAGCATAAGTAGTAACTATCTACGATATAAATATATATAGGACGTGTAACGAAAACGTAGGTTTATTTATGGCAGCAAGAAGAATGGGGGTTACGCCTACAAATCCGCTTGAAAATGATACCGCGAAATCACGAACACTTTATATCGCTTCGTGGGCCATTTCTTTGTTCCTATCTCGCACACTATTTATTTCTTATCACGGTCACGCAAACATATAAACACACAGACGGACATGGGGACACATGTACATACGTATGTATATATAATACATTTAAAAAAAAATACGTAAAATAGTGCGTGCACGTAAAAGCGAAAATTGCAAAAGTTCTTTTTTTTTTTTCTTCTTTTTCACGAGAAGTAGTAAAATTTTTTTTTTTTCGTAAGCAGAAAGAGAAAGAGAGAGAGAGTGAGTGAATTTTACGTGCAAGGTCAGCAATCGTGTTTACGATCGTACGTAATATAATCGATGGAGCGTGTAATATATTATCAGGATATTATCGTTGAACGTTTATGTGTATTCCTATGCTCATGTAAGCGATTTTTTATTTTTTTCTATTGTTTTTTATTTTTAATGCTTATTCTAAAAACGTCATGTTATACGATTTAGAACAACGACTTTATTTATTAATTTGTAAAGGAAAAAAAAGAAAGAAAAGTTGAAGAAAATACTTTTATGCGAGATAGGCAAATTATTTTCTAACCAATTGGCTAATAACAATCGACACAGTTAGGCAAAAGAAATTGGTCAATCGAGTTTCGATAAATTTTTCCGTAAGGTCTTTCTAAGCTAATGTAAGAGAAATCTTTTTTTCCAATTCGCGATTGGCAACAACATTATAGACGAAGTTGCAACAACCTCGGGGATTTGCTTATGTGGGACAAGTGATTCTTACATTACCTTCTCCGATAAAGAATATGCAAGAGGGACCTTGACAGAGACGACTACGACGACTCCACCCAACGAGAGGATGCAATTAACCCACCAACTTTTAAGTTTAAATACAAATTAACAAATTCGAATCAATTTTATTAACATAATGCCCATTTTAAAAAATAAACAAATTTCGAATAATTTTTGTAATGTATTTATGTATGTAAAAAAAAAGAAAATGAATAAAAGATAATTAAAAAACTGTGACGGAATTGTATCGATTTGAACAGCTAACTCGAATTAAATAAAATCTCTTTATATGGACACATTCCACGTATCCATGCAGGAGAGAGAAAAAAACAACCGCAACGAGAATATATGAAACGTACAAAAAAAAGGAGCGTAGAAAAGAGAGAGAAATAATAAAAAAAGAGAAAAAGAAAAAAAAAGGGTAGAAAAATTATAGTCGGAACCGGCCGATGATTTGCCAATCATAACGAGAGCGGTTATTGCTTTGCCGATTACATTTAACAGGCGCATACCACACCCTGGTACGTGCTAGTGAACCTTGAAAGGCTGGACACATTCCTTTTACAGGGCTAAACTGGAGCGTTCACTTTAAAACCGTATGACAAATCCTACGAGGTGTTGCTTATTTTTTACGAAATCAAATAAAAGAAAAAAAAAAAAAAAGATATAAAAATAAAAACAGAATTGGAACGAACGGAAAATGTCGATAATTAGTTTTAAAATGCGACAGGTTATTTTTAAATTAAAGTCATTCGAATATTGTCGCGTAATGACATTTCTTTTCGAAAGAAATTACAAAAGATAAAATTATCCAATTCTATCGTTTTTTTTTTTTTAAATTAGTTTGAAAAGAGAATGATTGATGTGTCGTATCAAATTTTCAAATGATTTCATAAAATTTGAACATTTTTTTTTTGTTATAAAATAGGAACAACAACTTTATCTCGATTAAAATAAAATAAAATAAAATAATATTTAATATTTTTGTAGGAAACTTTATTGGTGTTTGCGCGTACGTATAAAGGAGAGGTAGTATCAAATTTGTAGCGAGACGATAAAGTTATTATCTCGTGTCTCGCGATTTCGTCAAGTTTACACACCATAGTGGATTTATACGTATACGTGAGAACCCGTGAGAATCACGTTGGAAAGTTATTCGTACGCGTTGGTATGACGTTGCAATTGTGTGCCGTGCAGTGCAGTAAAGTGCAGCACAGTAAAGTGCAGTTCTACGATAGCATTATGCGTCTCGCAACGACAACGACAACACTAGACAACCGTACTACGGAATTCTAATGCTTTCTCGCCTCGATTTATAGAAAAACTTTATCATCAACACCTGCCTTATCCGTATCTCTTCAAAATAAATTTCACTTTTGTATTTGTCCTATATAAAATATAATTCAATGTTATTCCTCAAAAGATACCGTTGGCAAAGAAAATTCTAAAATAGAGAAATCAATAAACTATTAAAGAAGGATAGAAAATTTGTAAGTTATTCTGATTATTATTATATGGCGTTAGATACTCTAAAGCTCATTGCAACAAATATCAAATCCGATCAATGTTCTCGTCCTCGAGTAAGATATAACTTTGCATTAGGAAAATAAAAAGAAGAATTACTCGAGCAGGAAATAATGATGTTATTAATAATAATAAAAAGAATAAGAAGAAAAAGAAAAAATGTTGTTTTCGCAATTGGTGCGCATGCGTTGCAAAGTGCATATCGCGCTCGAAGGCGCACTTGACCCCGCTTGGATGAACGTGAGTTAGGGATAAAAGAAGAATGAGAAGAGACAATAAAAAAATAAAAACGAAAGACAGAATAGAAAAGGTCGAATGCGTGGTCGGTGCTCTAACATAGGTAAAGGATAGCGAAGAAGTTAGACGTGCATTACGCTTTACCGATGGAACGCACGACGTCTTCTTCTTCGTGCACGTTTTAATGTCAAGGGAGGTTCGCTAACAGTTTTGCAACTTTTCTAACGTGGGCTAACGGTTACCAAGGAAACTCGAATACCAAGCTCTGTGTAAATTACACACGTGTCAGAACGAGATTGATTTTTTCTTCCTTCCTTTTTTTTTTCTTGTAGATCAATGTTCTATCATGTAAAATGATTTTTCGAATATTTATAATTAGTATATCGTGTAATGATTATTTATTGGAGAACACAAATAGTATACGTGTTCTCCAATAAATTTTCTAATCTTGTTTTAGAATAAGTTTAATTTTTTTTTAATTAAAATACTTGTTTTTAGATCGATGATCTATGAGGTAGGATGATATTTAGAATTTTTGTTAATTTCTTCATATTGTATTTTAATGATCTAATGATTAGTAAAAGGATCCAAATATCGAATTATATTTAATTTAATTTTTGCTTTTTATATCTACGATCTATATGCTAAAATATTGCCATTAGTCCTATTGTTAATTTATTAATATTCTATTTCTTGTTTAACAATAGTTCGTGAAAAAAAATTCGAATACCACAGAATGATATTGAATTTTTTTGTTGGAGATCAAATTGATACTTTTATTTTCTTCTAATTCGATTGCAATTCAAATTCAATGTTATATTTAATCCTATTCAACGTTTATCGATAACACACGAGTTATTTTCTGTTTATCACTCGAATGAAGATTTGTTTTTCTTTTTTTTTCAAACAGAGAACATTCTTGTTTGCATAATAAGAGTTTAAAAATTCGACAAGATAAAAACTTCTTATCGTATATTTTTTAATTCTCGTCTTGTTGAAAACAGATAGACGAGCTTCTAATTAGCCTGACTAAAGTTAAATCTCTCGATTGATTTACTTGTATTATATATATAACATTTGTTTTATTATGGATTATATACAAGAATAAATTCTTATCGTGTGTCTGTTTACAAGATCGATGAGACTCTTAACTGATTCGAGTCACGGATCGTTTAATGCATTTGTTTGAATATATACAGGGTCGGTCAAAAATCATTAGATCGTTACGAGAATTGATAGAACAAACATTAAAAAAAAACTCGCTATTGTCAAGAAACAAAAAAATTGATCAGAAAACTAATTAAACATCTTCCCCAAGTAGTATTGTCTATAAAAGAATAAAAATGTGAATTTTTAATACACAAAAAGAATAATTCTAATTTTAAATGGAACAAAGAAAGTTTATTAAACTGTTCGAGCCACTCTATACATTTGTATAGAATTTTGTGAAAGAAAAATATATATATATATATAATAAAATCAAATTATCGATCGAAATTGACGCGAATTGACGGACAATTTTTATTCATTTAGATATATTTATATAATTATCTGTATATTTTTTTTTGTCCAATTCGATCGAATAATATGACGAATGTGACATAAGGATTTAAATTTAATTATAAGAAAATAAAGAAACAAAATGACAAATTAATTAACGGATTAAAATATTTCCTTACCGCGTCGATCTAAATTGAATATTTTTCTTTAAATAAAATCCATCTCATTTTAATTAATTATTAACTTAATCATTTTAAAATAATTTACAAACAAAAGACAAAAAAAATAAAAAAAAGAACGCGTGAAAATAATTCCGATGTAACGTTGGAGGAGTAACGAAGGAGAATTATGAAAAATGTCGCGGAAAGGAGCAAGCAAGTTGTTCTTACGACTTATGCGAGTGAAAGGCAAGCAGTCGAGCAGGATGCAAAGATAGAAAGAGATAGATTGAAAGAGATAGTAAGAGAAAGAAAGAAAGAAAAAGAGAGAGAGGAGTCGAACGTTACATGTCGAAGGCTCTCTCTCTCTCATTCTCGCTGAAAGAAACGTTTCAAATTTATGCCCGACATATTGCGCCCTCGATCTCTCTCTCTCTCTCTCTTTCTATTTTTTTTTCTTTCTGTCTTTCACTCTCTCACATCAATAGCATAGCTACCGCCGTTCCTCTTTGGTAATCGGTCAGGAATCCCATTTAATTAACAACAAGCCGATGAAACTTTCAACGTGCCTTCCGAATTTTTAATAAGACACACTTTATAATCTAATTGAGCGGCTAAAAAAAAAAGAAAAAAAGAAGAAATAGGTAGAAGTACTATTATTGCGTAAATATATTTTACATTAAATGTAGTGAAATATGTGTTACTAGATTTAAATGTGTTCCGTAAGAAAGACACATAAGTTATAAATAATATTTTATATATGTAATAATAGGTATAAGTATGTTATTAATTGTGAGTCCATTTTTTACTTTGGTCAACAGGCTGTAAATTAAATAAATATTTATCTATCTATTAGAGGAGTAGCAATGAATTCGGTGTTTTGATATTATATACATCAAAATCTGTATCTTTTTCTTTTTTCGTCAAAAAATACGGCAATTATTTGAATAACAAATGTATGATTATAAATATTTCATTAATTGTGCATTAATAAATAAATAATAAATTTATTAAAAATAAAAAAAAAAAAACGTAATGAATTAATAAATAAATAAACACTGGGTCAACGATCTAGTGACGTAGGATTCCCATCAGATTACTAAAGTCAAACAACGTAAGGCAAGGTTAGTAAAATGGATAGGTGATTCGTGTGTTGTTGACTCTAAAGAAGCGAGGGTAAAAAGATACGACCTCTTTGGTAATATTGAATAAGCGTGAGAAGGTGTTCCTAAAGAAATAACTCGTAAAAGGAAAAAATATAAATAGACAATATACATAAAGGAAAAAAAAAAAAGAAAAAAAAAAAAAAAAAAAAAAAAAAAAAAAGAAAAAGTAATATTACTCGTACCCCTTTCATTTCATCAACCACTCAATTTATTTCGAAGTGTCCTTTTCCTTCGATTAAAAAAAATTCAATGTTCACTTTTCAAATATCTATTCGAATGAAAGAGAAAGAGAAAAAAAAAAGAAAAAAAAAAAAAAAAGAAAAAAAGGAAAGAAAGAGGAGAATGATTAAAATACGTGCACTCTTCTTATCTCTTCCCGTCTCGTCTCGTCTCGTCGATAAAAGGTATGGGAAAAAAATCGTAAAAGGAGAAAGAAGGAAGTCTGATGATGGACTGACTCTCCTCGGTGACGGGTGGTGAAAGGCGAAACAATAATAAAAAAAAATATTCGAAAAAAAAGATCACAGAAAAATCTACTCGTTGGGATCGCGCGAACGGGTGATGGTGGAGGAGGTAAAGGTGGAGGAAAAATGGCATAGTCGATACTTCTCATGTCATATCGTTGCACGTTATTTCTTATCTCGATGTTCGATTCGATCCAACGTTGAAAATTCCTCCTACGGAAGTCTGGCATCGTGATGATTGAAAAAAAGAAAAAAAAAGAAAGAAAGAGAGAGAAAGGTAAATATATATTACAGATATTATGCATTATGTATATAGATATGCATAGTTGCGATTACAAGCCATTTAAACTTTCTCCGTGTAACAACTACCAGGAACTCGTTCTCATATTATATTATAACGATTTTATAAACTGTTCGTAAAAACGATATATATCAAAGCTTCAATGTTCAATGAACATTGTAATATTTCCTTAAATCAACACCTCCTCCTCTCTATCTCTCATCAAACCTCTTTCTATCTCTTCTTTCGTATTGGGTGATCAACCTCGGTCTATCACTTGAAATTATTCGTTGCGTAACGTTCAATGATAACTCAACAGAAAAAAATAAATAAAAAAAGAAAAAGAAGAGGTAAAGAAGAGACATATGTTTCTTGAACGCAAAAAAATTGTGCAACAAATGAGATCGTAAGATCGATGCGTGCAATGATTGCAAAAATCTTTCTTTCTGCCGTATGAAGTTTGAAAATATTTGTTGTATGTTTTTTGGATTTTTTTTTCTTTCTTTTTGTTTTTATAAAGCAAGCAACATATTCTTCTTTAAATGCAACTCTTACAAATTCTCGCGTTAAATTAATAAAAGAATATTTTTATTGATATATTTATAATCAAGAGGGGGGAGGGGAGCGGGAATTTACGTTTTTTTTTTTTTTAAATTTTTAATAAAAATGATTTTATTTAATCGTTACTTGACTACACGACGATAATTTGTGTGTCTCTCTCTCTCTTTCTTTTTTTTTCTTTCTTTTTTTCTTTCTTTCGTTATCGGTTATCTCTGACAAGTATATTGTAATCTATACAAAGTTACGTAATCAAGTACATTTCAATTAAATGAGAGATTGCGTAATTTCTATGAAAAATACTAAAGGCATAAAAAAAACAAGACAAATAAAAAGAAGGAAAAATGAAATAAAATATTCACATTATATTTTTGCATCAACTCGTTACAATATAATCATCTTATAATCTCAACGAAAGATCTCACATAATTAATTTATTATATAGTAATAATGCAACATTCGATGCATCCGATACGATTCATCTTTTTAATTCTCAAAATTGAAACTCTACATTTTTCTCTCGGCTAAAACACTTTAAATATTTAATTATCTTTTTCTAATAAAAAAAAAAACGTTTATTTATTTTAAATTCATTAAACGTATAAAAAAAAGAAAAAATGCAATCATATATTTATGTTCATCTAATAAATTTATAATCAATAAAATTTTATACAATTTTTAAATATTCTTTTTCAAGACTAACATTTTAAATTCTAAGAATATATAATTACAAATATAGAGGTTATCGTGCAAGTGTATTGCATGTTTCTTCAAAAGAGAACATCGTTGCACCGATCAAATCGTCCGACACGAAACAGACTTAATATCGGCCATTAATCTTATCCTCTCTCTTTCTTACAAAAAAAAAAAAAAAAAAGGCAGAAAGAAAAGGATAACACGTACAAGATTTAATCTTCAATCGTCTTACTCGTTTCGCGATCTCAATTTCGAAATGAAATTGTCACTGATATAACATAAGAGATGACTACGAAATTAAACAAAATTTATTTCCATTTTTCAAGAAAATATACAACAAATTATTGCATTTATTATTGTACTCATTATTGAAAATAAAATATTAAAGAAATAAACATTAATATTAATTGATAATGATAATATTTTGTTTTCTACGAATTACGTTCAATTGATGATATTTCATCGAGTAAAAATTTAAAAAATAAATTTGAATAAAATCTAAAAAATATATATATAATAAAAGTAAATCATTGGATCGATCGGTTAAATAAACAATGAAATTAAATATGAGTTTTAGATGAATTGAGATGAGTTCGAACATATCGTCATCCAGGATGAAGTCATCGGTTGGTATATAAAAATAATAAAGTAGACATATGCGAACACACGAAGAGAATAAGAGAATAAGTGTAATAGTGTGTCAAAGAGAGTGTGAAAGAAAAAGAGAGAGAAAAAGAGTGAGAGAGAGAGAGAGAGAGAGAGAGAGAGAGAGAAAGAAAGAGAGAGAGATATGAATATATGTGATATATATCTTTTCAACGAAGTGAGAACTCGAACGAATCATTCTAAACACATTTATGTATTTTATGCATATACATATATATAAATATATATGCATTTAAGTATTGCATGACGTTTGACTATGTAATGCGATTTTATAGACAGACAAAATGATCGTTAAACGACACACACACATACAATCTTAAAAAATCTTACATACATCATGCATCGTTTATTCTATATAATACGATTCCTATAGTTCTTCTTAGAAAAATATCAAATATTTATTCTTCTTCTTCTTCTTCTTATTCTTCTTGGTAAAAATCAGAATATAATTTATTTATAAAAGCGACTGAACTCGTGTTAATTTTCAGATTAATTCCAGCCATAGTTTTTCTTATACTACATGTATATACGTATTTTAACATGTTACGTAATAATTCCAATACAGAAGTTTGTCAGGAATGTAAAATGAACGCAATATAACTGAACAAGGTCGAACAAAAATTTTCCTCCTACGATGAAAAAATATTGAATGTATATACACCCGGTTATAAAAAGAAAACATTATTGTGTTATGCGTAATGTTTTATTTATAGTTTCTTTTTTATTTAAGAAATTACAAAAGAAATATATAAATGAATAAATAATTCGACATTTTACTGGCATATAAACGAAAAGTAAAGAAAATGGCGTGCGACGACCTGTTAATCGAAAGTATTCCTGAGTACAAACAAATAATATATTGTTAACAAATATTAAATAGTGTGATTTTAAACAATAAAACTATCGATTGTTAATAAATATACTTATTTTCTAGTAAACTAATCGAAATAATTGATAATACACGTTTTTAATGCAAAATAATGAACATAAATTGAATAAAATTAACTAATTTTGAAAAAAAAAAAACAAAAACAAAAAACTGATTGCATAAAATCGATAAAGTTTGGGTTGAAAAAAAAAATAACAGAACTGATTACATAAGATATATCAATTTTAGACACAGAATTTGATAGAATTAAATTGATTAAATAAGAAATGAATGAACGAATTTAAATAAAAATTTGGTAATAAATGATTTGAGATTGATTTGATAGATGCCTTGTTGTGTTAAGAATCGTGGGCAATTGAGTGGAAGAATTTATGTAGGAGAAATAATGAAAAAAAAACCGAAGAAACTTATACGTTTCGAATCAATAGTGAAAGAGAACCACCACCAACCACGAGTTTCGAGTTTATACAAAGAAACCGCGAAACGTGGCATATTTGAAAGCCTTCTTTCGCGGTGTCGGACTATCACGTAGCTTACGTAATTCCTTACGAAAGACGAGGATTCCGTGAGTGAGAACATGCGAATAAACATTATACACATATATATATAAATATATAAACATATACAACAAGAGCTAATGTATGTATGCGTGTATTTCTCTTTCTTTCTCTTTCTCGATATTGGTCGATGATGTACTATAACTAGTATCTCTAAGTTGTCAACAAAATTTTAGAACAAGAAACTTGAGGCACGTGATTTAATAGAAGAAAAACAAGAAAATAGAGTAGGACGTGTCGTAAATTTTCGAATAAACGATCAGTTATTCCTAATAATATATATGTATAAATTCTGTTTCTTTTGATATGAAATATTAAAAATAAAATTATTTACAATAATTGGAAGAATTGCATATTAATTTGTAATCATTTGATATAAATTTACATTAGGAATTATGACTGGTTTGTTTTATTTTTATTTTTATATAGTATATATGTATATCTCAAATTGAAGATTCAAAATTAGTGTACTATAAATAAATAATAGAATAACACGATCAAAAACATATGTATTTTCTTAAATATAAATTAGATTTCGTTTAATAAATTTATAAAAAGAATATTATAGAAATATTTGACCCGTGTATAAAGATAAATTAATTTTTATTTCGACCTATATATTTAATCTTAAAATGTATGAAAAATAAAAAAATATATTTTCCGAAAAACAAAATTGAAATGAAAACCGTAACTAAAACAAATAAACAATATATATTATAGGAAAATGTATTCTATGTCAATAGTTTTTGTTCGGTATTATATATAAATTATAATTATACAACCAAAAATATGATAATAACTAACGTACTTCTAATTGAACGATATCGCACTCTCTTTTTCTTTTTTATATATTTTTATTGAATTTTTAAAATAAAATGAGAAAAGAAAAAATATGTAACAATTAAACGATCTAACAATCTAACGAATAAACGATTTAAGGAATAAGCAAATAAAGAAATTAACGAATGAACGTTTGTACGCGATTTGATGGCGCTTCTAACGTGACATCCGCGCGACCGAATTAACGTTCGAGCACCGGCTTCTCGAGATCATTCTAGAAGGTTGTCACGTTTCTTCTAAACACACATATGTATCTATATATACATATAACTTACAATATAATGTATATTCAAATATAATAAAATATATCATATGGTCTTCGTTAAAGAATTTTATCCACAAAATCAATTCTAAATATAAATATAAATATAATTATAATTAAAAATAAAAATAGAAATAATAATAATAATAATTACATACATACGTACATAGATAAATACATAGATACATATAAATATTTAATCTTATTAACTGAAACACAACTACGATGAAATACTAGTTCTGTGCGCGTGTGTGACGTCTTTGGCCGTTCAAGGACATCGAGAGAAAGAGCGTAGAAAAACAGAAAATAAGCTTAAAGAGTTTACTTACATCTAGTTCGAGCTTCTTCCGTCCTCTTGGTCGGGAAACCGTAGGGTTGAAAAAAACGGAAAAAAGAAGGAACAAAAGAATAAAGAAAAATTAGAGATAACAAACAGCACGTTCGTTTTTTTCTAATAAAAGTATCTCTCTGTCTAATATCTCTGCGTGTGTGTATTATTTCTTTCTTTGTTCCTTATAGAATATCCAAGTCAATGACGACGACGACGACGACAAAGATGACGATTAATATTTTCCTCTAACTTTTGGTTTATCTTCTTTTTCTTTATTTTTGGCGCCAATTTTCCACTCTTCTTCCTTCTTCTCCTCCTCCACCAACTGCTAATTGCAAACTGCAACTCTGCCGTTCCTCCTACTTCCTTCTTTTTTCAATATAATACGTGTATTCTTCTATTTGTGTAATAAAATGAAAAACGGAATAACAGGGGTTATACGGATAATCTTCCTTTCACCTGTCCTTACTAACATAAGTCCTAGCAAAGTTTATTTAATATCGTTCGCGGAACGAGATTTTAAATTAACAATCACGAGGACAATAAATTCGGAATGAATATAACTTCGCGGGATTGTCCCGCGAATATTTTAATCGACTAAATTCACCGGTTAAAACGACTATTGTTTATTGTTACGTTGTGCTTTCTTCTTATTTTTCTTCTTCTAATGTTGTGTCAAAGAAACCCGACAAAGGTGGTTAACGATACTTCAAATCCCGGCCAATTAATGGCTGGGGGGTATTTACTTTTCTCCCTTTTTTTATAGTCGTTTTTAAAAAAATATGTAATAAACGAAAGACGATTGTACCAATTAAATTGGCGTTTTAATACGAGGGAAAAATAAAAAAAAAAATAAACGTTGATTTACTTTTGACAAATTTGAAAGGGCGAATTAAAGGGAGGGGAGAAAAATAAGCGCAACGCACAGAAGAAGAGCGAGTGTTTGCGTGTACGCAAACACCAAGTTGACGACGCGACGTACAAACTGACACTGACAACTCCTCTTTCGCGATACTTGGTGGCGCACGCACGCTCCCACTACTTTTCCTCATCCCCACTCCTCCTTACCGTTCTCTCTTATGTTACGCTCTCCCTCTTATCAACGTATCGGCTCTACCCGTGCCGAATAAAACCGAACTCGCCCGAAGCTTTCTCCGTTCCTTCGACCTCTCTCTCTCTTTCTCTTTCTTTTTCCCTTTCCCTTTCTCTTTCTCTTTCTCTATCTTTCATTCGCTCACTCTCACTCTTCCACTCGCACGCACCCACTCTCTCTCTCACTCATTGGATACAATTTAACTGCTATTCCTATGCTCTACGTACCATGATAATTTCATTATTCCAAATGAATTCGAATTTTTATCGAAGTTTCGCGATTATAATCTTTTGTCTATTATATAAATGCATACACAAATTATACTTCTTTTTTTAAAAAAAAAAAAAAGAAAAAAACGAAATAAATTCAACATTAAAATACACGCATAGATATATTTTTAGTTAGAAAATGTACGCGTACATGATAAGAGCTCCATATTAAAATCACACCGTGAACGTCCAGTAGTATAGAAAATTGTTATTTTTTTGTAATCACGAACAGATAGCGCGAGAGTGAGAGAGAAAGAGAGAGAGAAGGTACAAAGTATCGACAGGCCTTGAGAGAAACAGATTAGAGGAAGCAAGCAAGCAACGTTTAGATCGATATACTAGATACGATGTATTCGAACGTAAATAGATATACACATAGATACGTATAGAATATGCTTTAACGAGTGAATCCTGTTTGTGACGGTGATGTTGGCGATGGTGATGAGGATGATCACGCTAAATTTCATATTTGTCCTGTATTTTTCCAATATCGAATCTTTCTTTTTTTTTTGTTTGAAAATAACATCGACAAATTGATACACACATACACATATCTATCTGTAGATTTTTAAACATGTATACATCATCAATGATGATCGGATTCCTTTTAAACGAATATACGAAAATATTACACTCGCAGAAATTGTTCGACCGATTTCTTGATAGTTGAGAAAGTATACAGTAGGTGTTACTTAAAATTGTATATCGTTACACTCGCTAAATTTTTGCTTGAAAACTATTAGTATACCTTTATTGCATATTTAATATGAGTTTTATATTTGAAATAATTATTTATAACAAGTGTGAATTAAACAAAGACGAAACTAACGTACATAAAACGCCCGTCATTAAAAATCATAATTGTTGGTATTATTGCAAAAACAGAAAAAAATACAAGGTCTTTCCGTGTTTAATAATTGGTTACCCTTTGTTTTTTTCACTGTTATTTATATTCGACGAGTGACAGACATTGAAATTCTTTCCTCTATATATCTTTTAAGTTTGAAATAATTATTTTTCAATTGTTTAAATACAATATATTACGCGGGATATATATAAATAATGTATAAACAATAGTACATTTATATATTCAAACATAATATATCTATTAATTATACTTTGAATATTAAAGAATTTCGATTTGATATTTTATTACGTAAAAATTTGAAATTCAAAATCATCACTGGCAAGGAACGTTAAAACAAATGTATTTTAATTTAAACAATCGAAAATATTAGTGTTCAATATACTTTAAATGATTGTTAAACATTTGAAAGAAGTATATATATATTGTAGTTTAGAATGAAGGAAAATAAGTCCAGAGTCTAGTTTTGTCCGAAACCATTCCTAAGCTGACTCATTGTTTCCTATGAAAATTAATCAAAAGTCTATGCACTAATGTACTTTATAACAATAGTTATCAAACAAAAATCACATAAACGTATCGCTTTACGATTTTCGACTTTGACGGTAACCTATACACTGATGTTATCTATTTGTTTTTAAAGTGTGTAACTCATACATATATGCATACATACATATCTAACGAACTCTCCAACGCAATCCTAAAGAAAAGTTCAATAGATATGAAAGTGAGAAAGAGAGAAAGAAAAAGAGAAAGAGAGATAAAAATAAAAATGGAAAGTGAGAGAAATAAATTCACTCTCATCTTCACATCTTCTCCTTTGGTCTTTCGATTTTTTTTTCGATGACTCATCGTCGAGACTCGTAGATTGATAAATTATTCAATAGCATTCATGCATTGACTTATTATACAACAGATTTTTGCATTGATTTATTATTCCGTAGACAATAATTAATTTTTTTCAATATATTTTATTAATGTAAAATCGAATCATCGATCAATAATATCGATTTACATATAAAACACGTTTAGGGCTTCGCGTAGTTTCTAGAAATACGCAGAACAACTATAGTCGAGGCATCTCTCTCTACCACAAAAAACGAAACAAGAGTCATTGAGGATGAACGAATCCCTTCTAACTATAAGGTTTTATTTTTCTTTCTTTTCATTCTGTCTCTCTTTTTCTTTATTTTCCGTCTCCTTTCGTTTTTTTCTAGTCTATAAGCAAGAAAAGTTTGGAAAAGTTGCTAGCCTAGTTTTCACCCTTAGATTTCCGCATTTTCATACCTATGTTCTATTCCTATGTATCTTTACCTATACATATTAAAAAAAATACTTATTGTTCTAAAAATATGTATGTATGTGTGGTGTGTGCAACTACATCCATGTATTTTTTTGTAAAGAAGTACAAGTTATTTCTTTCATTAGTAACTTTTTATCGTATCTACATTACAACTTAATAAATAAACATAATCGCAAATGATATACAACATAATTAATTGGAAAATTGATAATAATTATAATGATAATTTTAGTCGATGTCGTAACGTGAAATTTTTGTTCAGAAATTCAATTATATGTGCAAGCGAATAAAATATTATTAAATGAACCGGATCGGTAGATTCATTCGTACATGTTTCATTTTGGAATTTTTTTTTCTTTTTTATTTTATTTTTCAATATCTTGGCATTAAATGTTCGCACGTAATAAAGAGCATTTTGATAACAATAACCGCATGATATTTCGATGATAAGGACGAAATGCTGACGTAGGATAGATATAAATCGATATACAGCTGAAATCTTATCGAGAACAGAGAGCACTAATGAAAATTTATTGACAAAGCTGAATCTCGTTGAGTTAACAATTTTATTTTTAGTAAGTATTATACTTTATGTATTTTATTAGAAAAAAAAAAAAAAGAAAAAAAAGGAAAAAACGCATGATCGCGTTAAATGAATTTTTAAATGTCAAATGAATTTATTAATCAAGTATCTCGTTATTGATCATTTGAAAAACCAATCAAGAGAACTTTCCAAGTAATTTACGCGAACTTCGCTTATACGAGAAATTTCTATTCGATTTATTCGAGCTAGAAAATAAATAAGCTCTCAACTAGTGTATATATATATGTATATTTCTTCGTTAACATCGAAATAAATGTCCATTAAAAATAATAATAATAATAATCGACTTCTTAAACCAAACGATAACCTCGTCAACTTGTTTCGCACGATTGAAGACAAATCTTTCGTGGTATTTTAACATTAAAATAAATGTATTTCTCTCAAATTCCAATATAACGTTACCAAAGTTGCATATCAAGTACGGCAAATATTTCAAAAACTTGTTTGCGGATCTGAAAAATTAATAAAAAGAAAAATAAAATAACAGTATACTACAACACACATTAAAAGACTTAAAAAGATACATCAAAATAATCGATCGAACTATTCATTCGATTCGGCTAAAAAAATCGTACATAATTAATTAACTCGAACCGAATGATATCAATATTTTGGCATTAAATTCCAATATGGCGTCTTCGCGAAGTGCATAGATTTTAAACTCGTTGACGGAAGCAAAGAAAAAAAAAAACATCAACATATATGGTACATAAATACATATGTGATAAAATAGATGGAACTATCGATTTCATTCCATCAGGAAGAGATCGATAAAAAAAATATTAATAATAATAACAACAATAAGAAAAATATTGGAAGAAAGTGAAATGTGATTCGACGTGATTCGCAATGTTTTTCACTCTCATCTAATTCCGAGGAACTATCGAAGAAGAAACAAACTGACAATGCAACGAGTGTGTGAAGGAGGGAGGAAAGGGGGCGGGAGTGAGAGGTGAGGTCGATGGTGTCGTGCACGACCAGCGGTGTGAAGAGAAGTGAAGGTGTACCACGTGATGTAACGCGTGCAATCACGATTCGTGCGCTTTCTTAAGAGTGAGAGAGAGAGAGAGAGAAAAAGAAAGAAAAAGATATAGATTATATATATATATAATGAGAGAGAGAGAGAGAGAGTTCCTACTTGTGGGATCGAGAAGTTAATGCGCTTGCGCTCGTTCTCTATCCTAACAGTCGACCGTCAAGGACGTTCACCAAGAGTGCTAAGAACGGGGAATGAGCCCTGGCTGTTTTCGAGAGAAAGAGAGATACAAATAGAAATAGAGAGAGTGAGAGAAAGAGAATAAGCTTTCCGTCTACCCGCGAACCAACGAATTCGAGTCGATTCTCCCGTTCGATTCTCGATCCGGCCTCGATCGGCCTTGGATCGTATACATAAGTATTTCTATATACACATATATACCGTTTCTCTCTATAAGTTGCGCACGCGAACGCACTAAAGAACAAATTGGAGAACAAGATCAGCCGATGATACTTTTCTAGTTCTTTCTTCTTATTCTACTTCTACTCTTGTTTTTTTTATTTTTTATTTTCATAGACAAATATTCCTCTTTATTTTTTTCTTTTTATTTTCTTTTTTTTTTTATTTAAAACAAACAACAACAACGTCATGAGTATAAGATCGGTTCGGAAAACCGAACGTTCGTTCGTTTGCCATTCTCAGCCCACTTTTACTTCGTTAGAAAAGTCTGGCCCGTATTATCAAGGCCATCGGGTTATCGATCAAAGCCGCGAGCAAGTCTCTAATAATACGAAAAACCGATCCCTTTCATCGAGCTCTCTCTCCCTCTTACTCTCTCTCTCTCTCTCTCTCTCTCTCTCAATCGTTGAAAACTGAAACGTGCCTAACCTTATTTCAAAATTGCGTCTACGCCAAGTCAAATCGAAAAACAGAAAAAAAAAAACACGACCGCTGCGATGTAAAATCACGCGTGCACCAACGTGCCATTAGGCAATAATTCATTCAATTAACGATTCATGTAATTACTTCATTAATACTTTCAATCGAAGGATTACTTCAACGAAAATGAGGGATTTCGTTTGACGTCGAAATTTCATTCACGAAATTATAATAATAATAATCGTTAGTAAATTTGAAAGAAAAAAAAAACGAATTAAATAATTCATGAGAGTAAAAAAAAAATCGTACAATTGAATAATAGGAGAAGTCATCCTGATATACTAATTAGGATAATATATACGAAAGAAAAAAAAGAAATAGCATAAAAAGCAACGAATTTGACGGATATCGGCATTGACCATATATTATATATATATTTTCTGAATGACTTTATGCAAAAGGATATTAATTAAATGAGATAAACTGTAGCCGTTGATCATAGTCGGTGATAAGAAAGAGTCATTTAATTTCACGTTTCAATCTCCATGATGCAATAACGTTTGGTCCAACTAATGTCTTTACTAGTTCGATTCTACTAAATATTTCTTTTTTTTTAATCTAATAATCTGTTTCCCCTCTCTCCCTCTCTCCCTCCCACCTCCATCCCCTTAAACAAACTTAAACCGTACGATTATGATATTCCTTTATAACGAAAGAATTAGAACGATATTAGAAATGCGACGCATTCTCTCTGTTTTCAGCACCGCAGGAGTTCTCTCAGTCTCACAATCGGTGTACCTGTAAGAGTTGGTCCCCGTTCGTTTCGTTAACGTTGTGACGCTTTTTGCCGTGTGAACGCTTCTAAACGTCTGTTATATCCCGATCCGGATTAGACGTTTGTAACGCTTCTGAAACGATCGGGGAAAAAAGTTTTGCATAATGTATAACTGCTCGGTGCAAAGCGGTACCGCGCTACGGTAAACCTAGGACGTAGCTAACTAAATACATGTACTAATACACATATATATATACACATAGATAGATAGATAGATATATGGTAGCACCTAAGTACGTAAGTAAGTTAGTAAGTAAGTAAGTACGTACGTAGGTTCAGTTATGTACGTACGAATGCTGCCAACAAAATCAATGACCCGTACCAAAGCTCGATACGACATTTTCTATAGCAATGCTAAGAGAGAGAGAGAGAGAACAACGAACCAACCAACCAACCAACCAACCAACCACCTTCTCTATCCTCACGTTTCACTTACTGTTTACCCCCTGCTGTTTCTCTATTTTTGCTTTTTTTTTATTTTAACTTTTACCAGGACAAAATTTAAAATGTTCACATACTACTTCCATAAAGAGAACAATCAACCTACCTCCTTTATCCTCCTCCCGTTTCATTTATTATTTACTCCCTGCTGTTCTCCATTCTTGTTTTATTTTTTTATTTTTATTTTATTTTAACTTGTACCAAGAGAAAATTTGAAATTTTCACATAATTCAACGATTGTGAGAGAGAACAACAAATAAGCCACTATTTTTTTATTTTTGTTCACTTTACACCTTGCTGTTTTTCACTTCTTTTTTATTTTTTTTTTTTTTAACAATTTGAATTTTTACATTGACAAAGTGTTTATATTTGCGTATTAAATTTTCATATAATTCATCCATTCAACTAACACGTAAAAAAAATAAAATTATTAAGTTAGAATAAATCAAATCGAATGGAAAAATATTATTTAATCTTGTTTTATATTGTTGAAATAAGAAAACGTAAGTTATTCCAACACCCCCGATTACGTGTTTGTGTGTGTGTGTGTGTTCTTATATTTATGAAATTATAATAAAAATTCAATCGTAAAGTTGTTCGACGAGTCTACGGACACACACCTACCCAAGAGGCTCCTTTCGATTAAACTCAACGACATTTTTACGATAAGTCAACTCGCATAATTATTATACGAGTTGTTTTGCGGTAGAATTTGCCTTAATGATTACGTAATTTTTGAATAATTATGATAAAAACCGGAGCTCTCAAGGCGGTGAATACGTTCACCAAAGAAAGTATACTTATGTATAATTTATACTCAACTATATTATTTTTTGACAAAAAAACTCAACGTCAATTGTTCAAACGAAATAATGAAGTACATATTATTAATTACAAATTATATAAATTTGTTTAATATCGTCCAAAATATAAATTAAAATTTATTTGCATTAGGATTAAACATTGGTCGAATTATTTCTTTAAATGAAATTCTTTTGGTACAAGTTATGTTCATTTGTTTAATGAATCATGATAATTATCCATTTATAAATAAAATAAAATAATTCTTTGAACTATATATTTACAGAATTAAGACAGGAAATCCAACGATTCATTCGAATAACACGCACGTTATTTTTCCAATAATCTTATCATTTAAATTTATTTTGCTAAAGTATGTAATTTTTCCATTAATAAGTATAAAAAAAAAATACTTTGGTCTGGTCGATAATGATGTAGGATAAGAGACGGTAAGCACATTCGTTTAAAAAAATATATTTACCAGTCGAGCGAAAGTTTTAACACAAAAGCAAATAAGAGTTGTCTAACATATTACTATTGTACATTATTTTAGTTGGAAAGTTTAGTGACTTCTGTTCGATGAAGCATAGAAAATTGGTGGTATCGTCCAAGATTTATTTCTACGTTATAATAATCACGAAAGAGAATTAGTTATTTATAGAAACGCGTTAGGGTAAAATTGTGTACGATACAAAAGTAGAATCCAACAACTTAAAAGCTTCATATTACGAAATGGTTGTAAATAATTGTTCAAATGCTGGGAACGCGAATAATGTTTACGACAGTGCCAAGATGTTAAACGTAACAACGCGTAATTGGCAAATACATTTGCCTTATAGATACGAACACACATATAAATGCAAATAAAATACATGTACATATAAATGTTCGGTATCATACCGACTGGTACGTCACGTGTTAACGAATCGACTTGGTATAAAATTTTGAATATCATCCAACCAATACAAAGTTCTATCCTTTGTCAAAGTTCTATCATTGTTCAATCGAAGCATGAAGCTTGCGTGATCGATCATCACGCGTTCATTCCACTCTTTCTCTTCTATAAAGTGTCATACACAAATCTCATTTCAAATAAATCTAATGCCGTTGAACACAATGGAATAAACAAAATAATCCGAAAAAATGAAGTGCAGATTCGTTAAATTATGAATGGTAGGTGTATAATAAAAATTATTCATATGTGTACGCACAGGTATTGCTAATGACCCAAAGTTAACCTTATATTTGAAATATAATACGTGGATAAATGAATGCGGATAGGATAGCGATAAGTTGTTAGGAAAGAGAAGCAGTTTAAAAGGGGAAAACTCAGTTTTCCTGTCACTCTGTCTCGACCTTCCAGTCTTCGAAACTGGTGAAAAGCTAGGCTCATGACTTTTCCATTCAGGATCAGGGTGTGGTAGGTAGTAGCTAACGCACAAGGTTGACTACATTCACGTTGTTGGTGCTATTATCTACCTGTTCGAATAAAACGAACGAACGAACAAATCGTCATGGGGGGAAACTTGAAACAATTTTTTCTTTTCTTTCTAGCCTATATGTAACATATGGACAATATTTCGCTATCTTTCATCAACTAACATTAAGTTATATCATTATTTCTGTTAACACGATACAAAAGATTTGTATTATATATATATATGAGAATAGAAAGATATAGAATGATATTAGATGGCCTTGTCTTACTAGCCCCATGGAATCGATAAGAATTCTTAAATAATACAAGTGTAACATCTGTCGTGGGATTAGCATGCATTCTTACCAGCTGTTTTATACCAGTAAAAAAAACGATCAATGTTTGATGAATCATTTGATATGTATTATATATATGTATGCACTTAATCCTTTGATCTCTCCCCTCCTTTCTTTCTCTCAAATGAAAAAAAAAAACAAGAAAATTAAACGAGTTATATAACGTTATAAACTTCAACAGATAAGTTGATGTTGTTAAAACATATTAAGACACGATTTGATTTTCTTTTAAAAACATATACAAACTTTTCCAGGTAATGGGCATTATAATGATGACGCATTTATAAGCCCCATTATAAAAGATTAAACTAATTAAATAAAGATAATGAATAGGAGATAAAGACCGTACAGGATAAATGCGTTAGATTATACTCGAAATATTCATAGGAAATAATGTAAAAGGAGCTGTAAGAGAGAGAGAGAGAGAGAGAGAGAGAGAGAGAGAGAGAGAGGGAGAAAGAGATGTGAAAGGTAGAAAAATAGCCAGGAGGCTTTAACGTCCAGTAGTCTTTAGACGAGTAAAAGCAGTCGCTGGAGCTATTAAAGTAGCAACTACAATTTACGAAACGCGAACGATGTTGCGATAATGTCAAGAGCAACCGGTGCGTCGTCGGATTCCTCGCACGTGCTCAGCCGCACGACGAATCTATGGAGAAAGAAAAAAAAGAAAGAAATAGAGAAAGAGAAAGAGAAAAAGAGAGAGAGAGAATGATCCTTTTTCTTCTTGTCCACTTAACATTTAATAGATGACTGTGAACTCCTTTAAAATCGGCTTATAGTTGTAACTTACAAAAATCAATTTACTCGAATCTATGAAATTGATTGTTACTAAAATGTTACATTGGTGGTAATCATTTACTTATGTGTTATATAACTGATGATACTACAAATTTTGTATTATTTTATTTTTTTAATTTGTCAAAGCGGTTGATTATTAGAAAGGTGTATTTTTATTTTATTAGAGTATATATAACATTTGTATTTTCCTAATGGATTTTTTAATTTATACAAAATCTCGAAATAATATTACACTTGCAGTTTCTTACATATGCAATAATATACATATATTCATATACTATTCGCATATGTAGGAATTGTTTGATAATATGCATACATTACACCTTACGGCTATCGAGACTTGTAATCCTGTTTTTACATTTTACATGAAAAAGAAAAGAAGTTAAAAAAATGATCATCCTATATAATAAAATGTTGTCTTAGATAGTCGTATGAAAATGACAAAAACTACCGCTTCCGTCTAGATATGCATTATGCATAAACCCTTCCCCTTTAAAGTTCACACGTCGTTCATGGAAAATGAGTATCTTATGTTAGTCGTTTGTAAGTGTTACACCTATTGTGAGCTATGAAACGGGCATCTTCAATAATCCTACTTCATAAATCATCATCGTGTAGCCGTTTAAATATCATTAGGTTAATGAATATCGTTAATCACTAATTATTATCCTTCTTTACAATCTCGAAAGGCACGATTTCCTTTCTTTGAATATTATCGACTATTATTAATCGATTCCCTATCAGAATTAAATTTTCATTTCAATTAAGTATATAGAATATATTAAATTTAATATCTTAGATAGAATCGATAAGATCTATAGATTGAGATACGAAGAATTCAATAAAAACATTTCTCTTAAATAAATCAAAATTTTCTAATAGGAGGAGGACATTTCTAACACGAGTTAAATTTACGTTTTGACTTATTCGATTATTTGAAATGATGTCAGAAAGATCTTTCCTCGTATAGAATTTTATTCATAGAAATATTCGTAATTCGTTTCCACCTGTTACTATTTTAGTAATAATTAATATTCGCTTGTAATGCAAACTTTTAAAATTCCTAATTTAGGATTATTCAATTTACAAATCGCTATCAATTTTATAACCACTTTATTGTTGGAGAAGAATAACTTTACTTAAATCATCAAAAATATTGGTCTCGCAAAAATATTTGCATCTACATAAAATGCAATAAAAATATAATTAATATTTTTGTAATTACTTCTTAATATTTTTCAGATTATTAATTGTACGACCGCTTATCATTTATGTCAAATTATATTGCTTTTATAATAAAATGTTCTTTCGCAATACAAATTTATATTCAATTTCAAAGTTTAATAATCTGAAAATATTAGTTAGTGTGTATAAACAGTAAAAAATTTGTTAATTTTTTGTTTGTTAATAGGATGACTGAAAAGACAAGGGATACAAATAAGATTTTATTGAAATTTGAAATAAGTGGATATAAATTAGACATTATTTAAAAAAATGTTACTTGTACCCCTTTCTTTTTCAGGCTACTTAATTGACAATAAGAGTACGAATATTCCTGTGACTCACTGTACACGCGTTAAGTGAATATACATATGTACATATACGCGTACGCAAATATACATACAGATGTGTATCTCTGTCAAGCATCTGTTATTAACATTCACTCAACGACCATTCGCATTCCTTGCCTGCAACGGGTCGTGCCAGATTTACTTAGCCTTTTACCCGACTATTTATTTCAAATACAATATTATTAATATTAATGAATTCTTATCGCGTAAATATTACGTCCGTAATCGTAATTGCGAAAGTTTATCGGTACGAAAGGAAGTTTTAATAGAACGCTTGTCAATCGATCGTATATAAACCTATATTTACGAGTTCAATTTTTATTTTATTTTATTTTTATAATATTAAATTGTTACCATGCTAGAAAATTCAATGCAATTGCAAAAAGAAATATAACAATTAATGTTTTTTTGTTTCTTTTTAAATTGTATCTAGAGAAAGGATAAATAGATAAAATAAACCCTAAAAGATTGTAGAGAAGGAAATAAGTATCATCTTGTAGGTATGCAACAACAAGACACCTTTCTTTCCTTTTCTTCTTCTTCTCTCTCTTTCTCGTTCCTTTTCTAATTATTCCTAACTCTCTCTCTCTCTCTCTCTCGTATTCTATAGAAGTACGGTAGCAAAACCTTCTCGCGATCGAGATCTGGGTCAATCGGTTGCTTGGCAACGAAACTCGTTGTAAGCTCTTCCCACGCGTCATCATCACTAACCAATTGCGTTATACGCGTAACGTTTTGCCCATCGTTTTGTATCTGCCTTCTATCTTTTTATTTCCCCCATTTCTTTTATTTCATTTATTTCGAATATTTTATTTGAGCTATCCAGAAGAGCTATATAATACATAACGATTAATATTTTTAATATGAAATTTTTCATTCATTTCAAGACGAAGAAAACATTTTTCGGAACAACCAAATACCATTGGTTGTACTTTAATTGTTCGTGCAAATAAATATTTTTAAATCAACAAGAATTTTCAACTTGTTATTAAAGCGTGCATATCGCGACCCCGTAGGGGATGAAAATAGGATGAACGATAAAAAGTAAAAAAAGAAAAATAATGAAACAAATATTGTAAACCCCAGAAAACCACACATTTTCCACGTTATCATGTTGTATTTACGGTTGTTATTTGTAATAAACCAGTTTTATTATGCTTATAAAAGTTTAAAGATTAATATTACAAAAATAAATGTTAAATATGTAAATTCTGTGAATATTTATGAATGTAGATAACAACAAAAATGTCAGTTGTTGATAGTAATTATTATCTAAGTAATAATAATCAAGAAAAGCCATTTAATGTGACATATAAATTTAGATTAAATGTTAATATTACAATTTCGTTTTCAAGATAATGAATAAAAAATTACTTTGCAAGGGTATAACAATTATTCATGTATACTTCCTATACATATTTACATGCATAGATATAATTATAAATACATATTCGCATAAGCACGAAACTAACGCTATTTATTAACTAGTATGTCATTAGCGCGTTGACGACGAGGTGACGATGATTTCATTTTGATGCTTATGCGAGCGTGTCCATAGTCAAAATCAATTAAACAAGAGTGCAAAGTGTCTATCGGAAATCATGCGAAACTTCTCTCATGAAAATAACGGATTTACAATACACCCATTCACCATTTAGAATTTTACTTGCTAAACTTACTTGCTAAACGCATAACCTTTTGATTAAAACAAAATCTTGATTGAAAGAATAAACCAATAAGAAATAATGAAATGATATCGTAAAAAGAGAATAATGAGAGAAAGTTTTCTAGCTGATAAAACACGCAAGTTGTAACAACGAATATAGATAAAGACTGATTATTATTTCAACGAAAATAATCGAGCTTAATTGATGATACTTGCTTGGTAAGGCGTACTCGTCTCGTTGTTGCCAAAGCATTGACATTGAAATGAACATATGGTTAGAATAACTTTCTTGTTTACGTCGTTTGTCTTTCACGTATGTAGGTGTGGTTTTAACTTTACGTAGAAACACCGACGATATTTAATCGAGCACACTAACACGTACGCATATATAAAAGTAATATTCAACAAAATCGAGATAATCAAACTTTCAAAAAATACGCACTCGCACTTCTTTCATAGAAAGCAATTTACGAAAATATTAAAATACAAATTCTTTGGGAAAAATGTTGAGATGGAGAGTGCATTGAAAAAGTGCATAAGAAATTAATTTGACGAATAAACGCGTTTATATAAATGTAATATATATTTTCTTTTCGAGAAATAATTATTCTGATTAATAAGAATAAGGATGTATTAAATGAAAGGGCCTGTAATGAAGCAGATAAAATTTATGACAAACTATTGAATCTATCTTTGACGTTCTTATGCGGGATATAACAATTTGTGCATAAAGCAAGTTTTCTCTTTGTGTAAATACGTGATATTTGAATGATATCTCCTATCTCTCTCTCTCTCTTTCTATTCCTTTTTAATTCTCCTTCCTTCTCTTTTATACTCCATTCTTGGTTTTATTCGCTCGTCATAATACTATGAGGAAACGTAAAGATATTATTGCTTTATTATAGCTCATTATGATATATTACATCGTCATTTTAACATGAAACACCTACGAGGACGAGTAAAGAAAATATTATTGCAATTTAAAAGTTATTCTCTGTATATATATCCACATGTTTTAATCAAAATTTTAATCGTAATTTATTTTGCAAGTTAATATTACGTAAACAAATTTTAATATAACACGTTGTTGGCGTTATACTACAAATACTATTTTATATTCAACCATACCGACACAATGTTTATTTAATTAACAATTCTTTCATTATTATTATTATTAATATTGTTAATTAAGAAATGAAATGATATGAATGAATAAACAGGTAGGCAGAGATTCGATTAAAAAAGATATTTCAAGTTTACAATTTGTGACGAAAATAGTGTGTAAATATATTTTTGCACACTCACACAGATACACACATACATATTGTTAACTAATTTCGATAACGAATAACGCGTAAATAACAGTTCATGCAAACGTATTTCATTAAGATTGAGCTTTTTGTGTTATCGCAACGACACGTGTAACGATAAAATACTAAGGCAAAATCATGTTCTTCGATGCAGATCGATGAATCTTTTCTTCTTATCGATCGTTTGGATAACCTTTTGATTGAGATGTTTTTACCTTATCTTTTTTTTATTTTTTTATTTTTTTTTTCGTGTATATATATTGATAATTATACTTTTATATGTATATTAATTATGCTGACAATCTGAACACTAAATTTCTGTTTATTCTTTATATTCAAATATAAAGATATTTTTGTTTAAATTACAATTTTATTTAGAACGGAAAAACAATTCTGTATACACGCATACATACATTCACGTATAAATAGATATAAAAAATATTATATAATTATTAATAATTAAATATAAAAATATAGTGACTTCCCCAAAAATTATTGGATATTTAAAAAATAATTTATACTTTAAAATTATATAACACGATTGTTTTTATATATCGAATAACTCTGCTTTCAATTTACAACAACAACTCATTTATTAATCTTGATAAACGTATAATTTATCTTGAAAAAATTTCTATTGTGTGATAAAAATTATTAAATGTCAAATATGTAGTATTTTTTCACCTTAGAAAAATATTTAATCAATAATTTTTCTCATATGTTTTAACTTACAATTAGTAAGATGAAATAATTTTAATACTTCGTATGTATATGTATAATGTTACCGACAAACTACGAAATATCACGTTAACTTTTGTTAAGCTTTATAAAGAAAGTTAAAAATATAATATTATGAAATGATTTAGTTGCAAAATCATGGTACAAGTTGCCAAAAACTAGAAAAAAAAAAAAGACAGAAAGAAATTTGCTTCATTCGATTTTCTCGTAATTGATTGGAAAATAAAAGTGAAAATTAAATAAAAATAAAAGTAAAACAAAAAAAGATAAAAGGAATATAAATAATTAGAAACGATCGATAGTAGTTAATACGATACACGTGCTAAAAAAATATTAATAAAAATCTAATGAATAAATATTATCCCAGTTTCCAAAAGAAGTATAACTAACAAAAAAAAGAAGCGATAAATTGTTTTTCAATCTGCTTTTCTCTCGATATGTGTTTCACGCGTACACAATGTTTTA
>NW_014569686.1:0-19441 GCF_001313835.1 Polistes canadensis | reverse complement strand
TTTTTTTTTTTTTTTTTTTTAATGGTGAAAAAGACTCGTTACGACATATCCACAAATTATTCCAAAGTTTTTTTTACATATGCACGCGTGTGTGTATGTATATTTATACATAAGTATTCATCCTTTGATTGCACACACACACACACAATAATTTTCATTAATTCTTCCAATCCTTAAATATACGTCCATATATTTAAATGAATATTTCAATAATAATTGTAAGCCGGTATGATTGATGAATGCAAAATCTTCTTTAAATACGTACCTATTATTATTATCATCATCATCATCATCATCATCATGATTATAAACATGTTTAAACGAACTCATCTCATAGTTGGTGGTATCGCGTATAATAAAGGCAACAATATGAATATTCAATTTCAAAAAGGGAAAATTTATGACGCCAATGACAATAAATTTATCATTATAATAACAGATAAACGTAACTGTGTAACGTGTAATTAAATATTATCTAATGATAATAATAATACGTTTATTTGATATATGATTAACGGGGAACAAAAGGATTACTTGCAAATGAAACGAATAAAATGAATAATAATAAAAAAGACCGGCGCATTATAGCAGTCATAACCATCGGTAAAAAGAATTCTTAAAACGTTTAAACAAGGTCGAGAATAATTAGAAAATATGAAAAAAAAATAAGCCGATAGAGAGGAGAAATAAAAATAAAACTTAGGAATGAAAATGAAATCGCATAGATGCAAGGGATTGTTTGAGCCCGGCTCTCTCGTGAAATATTAATTAATAATTCATCCAAAATCTATATAATACTACCAAAGAGGTCGTGTTTCTTTACCGTGTTTATTATTTAGAACACTAAGATTAAGTAGTAAACAGTTCCGTGTTGAAAATATGAGTAGAATTGAGTCACTATTAAAAAATAACAATTATCCTACTTATCTCATTCACATGGTGTTTTACAAGTTTAAATTAGATCCTAATAATCAACAAAATACAAAATTCATTAAGTTTTTATTTATTTTTGGACGCGATAAACAATATATTTTGTTAAAGTTTTAAGTTCTCGTAACGGTCCGATCGCTACCTGAATTTCATGCTGACTCTCTGACTTCTAATTGCTATAACTCCGGATATAATTTGAATTTTGAAATAATTGAACATATAAAATATTCTTAAAAGTATAAACAATTTGTCTAATAAAAAAAAGGATAGATATTTTGGCGGTGTAACCAACCCATTAATTATTTAAACTTTGTAATACTTCTTCTTCTCTTTCTCTCTCTCTCTCGCTCTCTCTCTCTCTCTCTCTCTCTCCCTTATGTTAGTAACCATTTCTTTCTCAGGATCGTTATCTTACGCAATAATACAGTTTTCTCAATAAAATAACGCTGCTCTCGAGTGTCGACCGCAGGACCTCGGTTTTCTCGCGTTAAACTCGAGTCCGATTTCTCGAGGGCCTGACTAACGGGAGCCTGTGTGTTGTTATTGTAGAAGTCTCTCACGAGTCATTACTATATCTCGAACAAAACCGATATTTTCTGAGTAATACGTGGTATCAGATTTTTAAATCGTCCTTCCGTTTCTTACGGGTCTACGTACGAATAATACCTCTACACACATATCATATATACGTAGAAATCTTTTTTCTTATCGTATACAATTGAATTATTTCAATAACATTTAATTAACATAGTATTAATCATCGTTAAATTGTATTAGGTAAAATTGAATAGACTTTTTGTTTATTTATCATTTCACATAATATCTGAAAATTGAAATATTAATTAATATCTATCATCGCGTGTTCATGTTTAATTTAACAAATATTTACAATCGATATATTTTTCTTGAATAATATTATTAATTCATGAAATATTCATTATAAAATATAAATATACACAGAAATATATTTTTATTTTACTGGTAATTATGTCAAAATTAATATTTAATCATTCGAGATACATATAAATTGAAATATTATACATACGCATACATTTATTCGAAATGATTGTAAGTCACGTGGGTAAGAAATCCTACACGTGTGTACGTGTGAGCTAGCAATTCCGAATGAAAGTAGAGTTACCTCCTTTTAAAATTCGAAGTAGAGTTAAAGTCGATTGAGCGGTTAAAGTTGAAAATCGATCTCGTAAAATAGCTTTTCCTTGCCTTTTCTGAGAAAATCGTATTAAGAGGATCGACCGAATAAGGATTTGCCGAATGCATTTGATGCTTTTATTAGTATGTATTTTGTCTGTCTTGTTCTATTTTTGTATATGTAACACTGTGTAGTCCGGATAATCGGTGTAGACGACAAATTAATCATTCAACGAAATAACTTTGCTTGTCTACGTTCGAGACTTTACGCAACATTTGATACGCTTGCATTCGCTCGACCAATAAATTTTCACGCTCACCTTTTATTATATATCTGTCTCATTCTTTTTTTCCCAACGAGAATTTCTTAACTATAATAATTAATAATTACGTTTGATCAGGTTTACAATCGCTAGATCGATAAGTTACTATATGTTCTATCTTAGAAAATATGACATATAATATAATATTACTGTAAAACGGGGTGTGTTTATATATCTACGTATTCTGTTAAACATTAAAAAATATGTGTATATTATAAGATACACATATATGAAATACAATATAGTATTACATTTTAGTATATATGTTACCGTTCAAGTAGGAAATTCACCGAAATGCCTAGGCATTGTTGGCAACGCCAAAAAAATCGTAACTTGTATAGTTACATCTCCCCCGCCCCCGCCCCCCCCCACGCCCCTTAGAGAGAAACAATTTCTAGCGACAGTGTACGTAATTGTTTATTTGCTAATGAGCACCGAGCGCAATTTCGTAATGTGCTGTAGTTTTGATTCTTTTTTCAAGATTTTCAAATAAAAAGAAAAAAACCATATAATTTACGAGTATGATTCAAGGATAATTAATTTGCACGTATCTTTTGAGCAAGTTTAACTACCCTTAACTAATTAGCAATATATTTAAGAGAACCTTATAACATTACGAATTTATACGAGCTATGCGTAAGCAAAATTAAATAAAAAAAAAGAAAAAAAAAAACAATTAAAAATTTTGTTCTCCATCTTTCTGTCCCACTGTGTCTAAATTTTCTACGTAGCCATTCGAGTTATACTGGCAAAGAAATAAAATCACTTTTTATAGCTTTGCTAATTACCGCAAGAATGTTAAGAATCCGAGCGACCGCGAAAACAGAACGTATTTCTTTGATTGTGAGTGTGTATTCCTTGACTTAACTGTGTATATGTCTGTGTATGGACAAATAATAAACAAAAAAACAATATCGTATGTAGAAGAAAAAAAGATATGTTTTAAATAAACAAAAGAACATACGTACAAACGAAAATATTTCCAGAAAAAAAAAAGAATAAAAAAAGCAAAAATGAAAATGAGAGTTGATTTTAAAAAAAAAAAATCGAAACGAATAAACAGAAAAATGATAAAACTAAAGAGAGACCATATGTAACAATGAAAAATATATAGGAATAAAGATAAAAAAAATAAAAAATAAATTAGAAATAAATCGGGTCAAGTTAATATATTATATAAATAAATTGAATAATCGAATATAGAAATCTCTTAAAGATGATCCATTAAGATGTACAAACAGGTTCTTCGATTTTTTAATTAATATATTTGTTTTATTGAATATTTTTGTGTATAATTATTCTAATTTCATTTTCCAATGGGGTTTCAGGGGAGGTGACATATTTCAGAAATTCGCTATCTACGCGTGAAAGATAAAAAGATAAAAATATTCGCGAATTAGTGATATCGCGATAAGTTTGTCCCAGGTCCAAGCCTTTGGCTATCAGAAAGAGAGAGGTAAAGGCAAAAGAGAGAGGGAGAAGGCAAGAGAGTTGAAACCAGGCTTGCACCAATCCCCAAGAGATAATTCTCAAAGCTTATTATACGAAATATCAAGGCCTTGCCTTTCTATGCTCTGACATGTAGAAGAACGTGGACCTGCACTTAACTCTGTCTATATATGTGTATATGTGTGTCTGTGTGTGTGTGTGAGTACCTGCAAAGAGAAAGAGAAATAGAAAGAGATACATATATGCATAATATGTGTATACAAGTGTATTCTATTAAACATTTTTCTTTCTTCCATTACCTACTACACCCACGTTATAAACTTTTAACTTGATTTTGTAGACAAATATATGTTAACCTTTACACATGCAATTATTATGAATAATTATTTTATATTATTCATTGTTTTTTTTTTATTCTATACGTATTAATGAATCTTTCCATATGGAAAATACAAATGAATTTATTGTATATATTAATTTATGATTGATATAATCATTATTTTTGAATATATATTTTCTTTTTTTTTAATTATTTTCTCTATATACAAATATTCAATCCGTTTAATTTTAATTACATACATATTGAAGGATCTTTCCATATGGAAAACACAAATACTATAATATTATATTTACTCTGTCTCTCATTTTCTCCCCAATGTGGTAATAATATTAATTATATTTTTCCGGAAATTTTGTATGATGTATATAAGATATTACGAAATTGGTTTGGAATGTAAGAAAATTTGGCCTCCTTCGCACAACTTTCTTTGTTTTCGCCCTGTGGCACATTGACCATTTCAAAAGCAGTCGGTGCAAAAAAACAGTTACGGTATTACTCAACTACTCAATCGGTCGGCCTTTCACGAATATCGTATCAACTTATATATAAACCCATGTACATATATATATATATATATATATATATATATATATATAAACATAAAATCGAGAGAATGATGAATCCAATAAAGCTTGGAAATTGGCCTGTCTTCTTCTTTACGTGCATACATACATACATACATGCATACATAAATATATATATAATAAATTATATAAGAAAATATAAGGAGAATAAAATGAAATTTAAAAACAAAAAAACAAAATTAGAAAATAATAATTAATAAAACAATTATTCAAGTTATATAGAAATAAATTTTAAGAGTTAACATTAATTTAATAATAAATGGAAAAAAAAAAAGAAAACGATTAAAGTTTCCAGTTTCTTGTTCATGAGATTGAAAACAATGTCAGACTTCGTTCCTTAACATTTTTATATTGTTCCAAGTTTCCGGGGTTAAAGTTCGATTCTACCCAATACTTACGATAGAATAGAATAAAATATTGTAGAAACCAATTGTGTATTGTCCGATAGGCTTGCAGCGTGAAATCAGTTATCTGTTTGCACGCATGTATATGTTGTATGTATTGACTGTCGACTGTAATTGTATTATTTCTTTAAAAACAGGAAACGTGAAATGAAGACACTGACATAGACATTATCTACTATGATGACTAATATCCTTACAACTTTAACATATTTTTTATCTTTCCTTTCTTTCTTCTTCTTTGTCAAACGGAATATGTTATGAGGAAATGATTATCTTAATAGTTCAAAATAAAGCCCAAATTTTTCACGTTATCTATAGGATGTAATAGTACAATTTAAGATGTGCACATAATTATTATAACAACAACAAAAATACATAAATATCCTTACAACTGGGATATATTTTTTCGTTAGTTTTTCTTTTTTCTTTTTTTTTTTTTGAAGAATAAAATATGCAACAAGAACAGATTATTATGATAACTAGAAATAGGAACTAAAAATAGGACCCAAAAATCTTACCCATACAATGTAATATTAAAATATAACTAATATATTCATGTTATAATATATATATATATATAAAACGAAACCTTTTTAAGATAAACAAGATAGATAAAAGGCTCAAAAATAGATGACAGGTCGTTACGTATAAAAAAAATATTCGACACATTCCATATATCCTACGCGAAAACAACATAAACGAGAAAAAAAAAAAGAAAGAAAGGAAAAATACTTAAATTGGGATACGGGATTCGTAGAATATTATTTTTAGATATGAGATTGCCTTTACATATTTTCAAACTGACTTTCGTGAACTATCCCCACCCCCGCGTCCTCTCTCTCACTCTCTTTCCCCCTTTCTCACTGTTTCGTCAATACTTTTACTCCTACTCCTTTTCCCTCGATTAAACTAACGGAAGAGATTACTTAAATTAGTCACGATGAATGACTTTATTAAATATATGCAAATAGAAAGAAAGAAAGAGAAAGAGAGAGAGGGAGAGGGGGAGGGAGAGGGAGAGGGAAGAAAGAATGTTGAACGATGGTGGTTGGCATTAAATAAGCGTACATCTCTCTCTCTCTCTCTCTCTCTCTTTCTCTCTCTCTTTTATATTCTATCTTTCTTTATCTACCTTATTATAATGTATGCGAGATACCGAGCTGATCTTGGCTTATGTGCAAATAGTAAAAGTGAATTTCTGACCAGTCAACTCACGCACCAGTGAGAAACGTCATGGAACCAGTGAATCGGCTTTTCGAGTCCTTGATACGCAAATAGCAATACCACCACCGGGCCAAAGACACGTGAAAATGAAAACGATGCCTCTTAAACTCCTCACTATCCCAAACACCCCGTGACTTTATTACACGTTCGTTATATAATGGAATTCTACTAAAAAAGAAAGAAAGAACAAAAAAAACCACACATTATTTTGAATAATTCGACGATCGTTAATCAATTCGATAACGAAAAAAAAAAAGTAGTCGTTATCTAATGTAAGATCGAAGTTTCTGTTTAACGATAAGAGAAAAAAAAAAAAATAAAGAGGAAAAAAAGATAACATAAATATGTTAATCGTTCAATGAATTCTTAGTACTTTCGCTAATAATTATCATAATAATTGACAATGTAACAGATAGTGTGACAACAGAGTATGGATCTATAGTCCTTAAATCAATAATTAACTTTCCTGTGTACGAGTCGTTTACTTCTCAACATAATTAATTACTCGTTACGTAATTAACATATGTAATTATGTACACTACAATTACAAAGTTTCAGCTGATTTTCATAAAAATCGAAATATATCGAAAAATGTATAGACCACGATCCATGATTTGTGTTATATTACATCTTAACGATTCGAATCACTTACAATCAAATATCTTTCATCCTGTATTCCTCAATATTAGGAACCATGACTTTAACCCTTTTATTATTTTTGTATTTGGGACTCGTTTATTGGCGGTATTCTGGTGAACCGAAAAGATTAAAGGCATATATTGTTTAAAATATTCTGCTTTCTTTTTTTTATAATTTACAATTGAAATTTTGCATGACAGTGTACGTAGTAGACGTTAACGACGATAAAAAAAATGTATTATTTTGAATACAGATATTGATTAAAATGACGTGATATCTGTGACGTATTAAGAGGCAAATATTTAACGAAACTTATTGATGGAAAATAATACTCTATTAATTATTCTATATCTATGTAATATACGTGCATGCATATATATGAATAATGTAAATATATAGATCGTATTATGTCTATCGTAGTGGTCATAGTGCAGTATTCCGGTTGGCCTAGTCTCGTATAGGTTCTCCCGAAGGATCGATGGGTCGTTGCCCTCAAGTCTGCTGCAGCTACTGCGAAGGTGGCAGGAGAAGCATTCTATTCTCTACGCTAGGATTATATTCTACGTCTTCTATGTCCTTGACGACGCCCTTTTTACTTTATCTGAAATATAGATTATTTCTACTCTAATTGATAACACTTATCGATCATTAATTCTCAAGTACGATAAAAATGTATTTGTCCTTGGTAATATAAATCATTGATTTAAACATAATAATAAATCTTATACAATTATTCGTACGTTTTTTTTAACTAAAATTTCATTATTTAAAATATAATTAAATTAAAATAAAATTATAATTTGTTCTTGAAATAATTATAATAAAATAAATCCTACACAAATCTTTATATTTATGTACTGCATATCTACTAATAAGCTTTAATAATTCATAATTAAGGTAACTAAATAACAGTAAAATTGATTTATATCTCATAAGTAATGTTAATAAGCTAACGAATCTTAGAAAAGTTCTCTTCAACCTCTATCTAAAACAATTCATTATAATATAACGATGAATTCCGTATCCGGATTAATTAATTACTATGTAGTTCTCATAAAGTTTCACTCATTTCTAATTCCACGATTCATAGATAGAAAAAGGTCGTGTGTTAAAGTCGCGTTCTAAACTAAAGTTTTCCGTTAAAGGAAAGATCTATCATCTCTAATGCATCACTATGCACACAGTGATCAGAATGTGTATGTATATTTGTATATATATGGAGAGAGAGATAGGTACATATTAGGTCACAAGTAAATTGGAAAAACTTTCGCCGATTAGAAACGGAGATGCAGAAATACGTAAGAAGAAGAAGAAGAAAAAGAAGAAGATAAAGAAAAATAAAAAGTCGAAGTAGAAGAGTAGAAGAAGAAGAAGAAGCCTTTGGCGATACGGAAGCAAGCAATTTATACGAGGATTCCATCGATCGTACCTAAGAAATACTTACTTATCTTAATGTGTCTGTATATGTGTACTTATATTACTATTGCTGCTTCGAGATGCACGATGGAATGTTTAAAAAGAAAGAAAAATGAGGGACGTTCAGTAAAATGAATTTTATATCTCGCAGTGACTTTCTCTGATGTGAGAAACTAACGAGCTAAAAGTCTGAGCACCGTTCAATTTTTCTTAATCTACGAGCAAGTTTTTCTTTTGCAAACACTTCGGGAGCCGAAGAAGGATAGATAATCAAAAAGTCAATTAATGTTATCGTCAAAAAAGGAATGTGTAAGTAAGTTTAAAAACGCCATAACATCATGGCGCGAGGCTGCACAAAAAAAAGGCTGGAAGAATGTTTGTGATGAGATTTACCAAAAAGTAAATCGAATATATTATTTATGATTATTATAGTTAATAATATTGTAAAAATATTTCACAAACCCTGAAAAAGAAAACAGAGTATTTTGTAATTATGAACTCGTATTTGTTATTTTTTAATGGAAAAGATGAAAGGAAGAGTAATTAGGAGTTCTCGAGTGTTCATTCAAGATTTTTGATTTATGTGAAAAACGATTATTCAAATTATTAGAAAACAATAATAAAAGAAATGAAATGAAATATGAAATGAAATATGAAAATATTATATTAATTAGGAAGATAAAAGAAACTAATTATAATTATAATATTTATGGTAAGCGGTCTTTGGTTGGATTTCACTTGCAATGGAATGTATAGCATATAAAATACATGGAAAGTAATATACCTGTTCCCGTGTTTAACCACATAGAGATTACCGCATCTAAAAACCGTAATTTAAATGAATATTCGTTAAATTGTACTCACGAGTAACACCTATCGAAGTTTTGTCTTTTTTTTATACATCGAAATTAACAAAAACTGACTAGGAAACAACGAAAGTTCACGATTGTTATAATAAAATTTGTTTAAATATTAATAATTAATGAAAAATCATTGAAATATTAAAAATATTAATATTCTTACGAAGCACGCGTCGAATTTGACTTGTTCACCATAGGACGACCGAACTATAACTACCTCGAATGTTTACAGGTGTCTCTCGATGAAAAAAGTAAACATACGTATAGAGATAGAAATAAATATAATTCGAACATTTCAATCGTTTAGAAAAGGTAGGTGACTGTTTCAAAAATACGTTTGATCATTGTATATACAGTCGACGAATCAACGAGTATTTACCAAAAATTTCTATTTCATTTTCTATCTTTGCAGTGAGTCTAATTTTTTCCTCTGTATGATCAAATTATGTTTTTTTAATATTTTCGTCTTAAAACTTATGTTAGTCGAAAAAGCATTCTCACTGTGTTAAAAAAATATCTTTTCCTTAACGTCTTCTTAGAAAATCAACAAATGATAGATCTTTTAAACGAGTCTATGTATTTCCTTATAAAAAAAACTTGCTTTCTTATACTTCGACGTTAAGAAAAATTTATCGATAGACAATCAATGATTGTTTACAGAATTCCTTATTTAATTTTCTATCTTCGAAACGATTAGAATTATTCCTCTGCAAGATATAACAATTATACAGAGATAATAAATTTCAGATCAACGTTTTGTCATAGCATGCAAAGGGCATGTGTTAATTCGATTGATGCTGTATGTAAATGTGAAAAAAGAGAGAAAGAGAAATCTTGCATCATGTAACAAACAAAATGAATAAACTCCAGTATGAGGGCTACATAATTTATGTATTCTTTGTCGCGAATGATTATAGACATTGAAAGACAGTTAAACCTTTTTTCTAAAAATTTCTATAACAAATATGTCATTATTAATTTGTATTTAATCTATTATATATTATTAGATGATAAGAGTAATTTCAAACTTTTTAATATGAACAATATTACTTTGTTTTAGATGTTAAATACTAAAAAAGTGTTCTTAATAAAGAAAATAATGAATTAGTGTCCTAACTATTATTTACAATTATCATCATCTTCATTTCAGCTTCTGTAATTATTATTATTATTATTATTATTTAATTTGAAATTGTATAAATCTAATCCTCGAAAATGAACTAAATATACAATTAGATAAATTTGATTACATACGTGGCATACATATCGTACCAGCTCCTTTCTTGTTCACGAATTTTAAAGCGAGCAGAAAACCAGCTCGATTACCATTTGCATTAACCTTTTCGCTGTTACGCCCGGCTTGTTCTAACATCTACTATACGTGCCAACTCGCTTAGCCGACTTGTGTCTATGTGTCTATGTAAGCTATTAGAAAATATTTCTTTTTTTTTTTCTTCTTCTTCTTTCTTTCTTTCTTACTTTCTACAGTTTGGACCAAAAGTTTCCTACGTGATTTTTTAACTAATCAGTTACTCCGTCTCGAAACTTTTTAACTAATTCCAATTTCTTTCTTTTTTTTTTACCCTAGATTGTAAAACTACAAGCCTTTGATACTTTTAACTAGTAATTTGTAGTAGATTTTTTTGATTAAAACGATTCGAAGAGATTATTATTCCAACGTATCTATAAAGTCATTCGTCAATGTACGAGTCTACGTGATAGTCAATGCATTTACGTGTTTATTGCGTATATGGGATATACAAAATTACGTTAAGATATTTCGATGTTGTTTTTTTTTTTTTTAATAAATAATAAATATTGCTTTAATTAAAGTTACGGATTATATGGGTGGGTTGGAAAATTTGTAATCTAGCAGAAACAATTTGTTTTATTTTTCTGTCAAACTCACTTTTATTTTTCGATATAATCTTAAAACTTTTCACTTCATTCTCGTATAATGTAAAAATATAAAATAATAAAATAAAATAAAATAAAATAAATTAAAATAAAAGTAGAGCACGTGTGGAAGTTCAGTAATAAAGACTTTCATCCGAAATTCAATAGCATATTACATATATATATATATATATTTTTTTCTTTCTCTTTCTATTTCATTCTTTTACTGTACAAAAGCGATTTTGATCGGTTCCTACGAACTAAATAGGCGTGGCAGCTGCCGTAAAAGTATACCCCGAGACATTTTTAACGATCGCGATAATTTTTCGAAAGTCGAACAGCTGTATATCGATCTATCGATCGATCGAAGATATTACTTCTATAAGTTCCTAGAACTCATATCTTTCATTCAAACTATTTTTATTTATATAGAAAAAAAAAAGAAATCATAAAAATAAAACAAACAAATGAACAAATCAAATTTTTATATAAACTGCATATGATAGAGACATTTCAATGTCGCAAGAAAAAATGAACGAATCGAGGATGATCCACGTGAGATTTTAAGACCCAATCTTTTACTTTTATTTATTCGATATAATATTGAAAAAAAAAAAAAAAAAAAACAAAAAAAATACGAATTTGTTAAAAGTAGAATTGACAAGATGATTTTGAAACGCGTTGTATGATCACGTGATCTTTTTTACTCTGCTTCCTTCTATATCTCTTGCTAAAAAAAAAGTATTGAATATATAAAAAAGAAATAGATAATTTCTATAATTAAAATTGACTAATTATTAACGACAATTAAGCTCAAATTTCCTTCTCGAAGGTCATACTCGAAAAAAGCTGATCGACCGGCCTCTCCTCTTTCTCTCTTTGCTTGTACTACGGCGCCATCAAATTCTATATACAGTAGACACTAAAGAGTGTTACGTAAGTTGAGACTCACCTGCATCAGTGGCACAATCTGAACGCATTCGATGCATCGAGTAATTTTGACCATCGTTTCTTCCGCTTTCTTTTTCACCGATTCCTCATTCTCGTCCTCCTCTTGTTGTTTATTTTCTTGATTTCGGATACTTTTACTAACCATCTCGGACATCCCTTTATTTTCTTCTTTCCTAACCTGTATTGTAAAAGATTCTTTCTCTCCTTCCTCTTTCTTCTTTTTTTGCTGATCGTTGAGATTTTTACACGAACCCGATGACAACGATGGTTTCTCGTTTGTCAAGTTTATTTTTGTCATATTTGTTTTTTCGTTTTCTTTTTCTTTTTCTTTTTACCAATAATATAACACTAACACTAATTGATATGATTGTTGTCTATACACCGACTTTAATATAACCGAAATAAATAAAACGATAAAATATATAAGATAAGGATTAAGATAATACGCAAATAAGGGCGTACACGCGAAAAGTTCGAGGTTATGTACGTAATCGATCTCTCGACTAATTCGCCGCAGCGTGTGTCTTCTCTGCACTCCCTAACGAGATTCACTATGATACCGTTCAACGATTGGTTCACGTGTTATATACTTCCCCGACACCAAAATTGGAGCGAGAGAACAAAAGAATTTGTCGATTTAATGCCAGTTCTTCCTTCCTTCCTTTTTCTCGTTCTTTCTCACACTCACTTAACCAGTTTATTTGAAGTATATCTATTTAATCAATTTATATATCTTTCTATCAATCTCTTCCTACACACAATTTCGAATTTATAAATAATAAAAACAAATAACAAGTCTCTCTCTCTCTTTAAATGGGATGCGTGTAAACGTTTTTGAAAAGAGACACACACACACACAAAATAAGAATACCAAATAAGGTTAGATTAACCTCCCCGTTTTAATAATAATTATCGTGATGATAATTTAAACGAAATAATATCACCGTTTAACGTAATAATATTGAAATAATACGAATAATAATGGTTTCAATGATAATGCGTAAAGATTGCGGAAAAAGTAAGAATTAAATGCGGAACGTGAACGACAGGAAGTTTGGAACTGAGATTCTCGAGTCGGTCCATTCGACGCGCATCCGTCGCCCCACCCGAGTCGAGCATCGCCCTTGCCTTGCCCTGCCTTGCCCTGCCCTCCCTTCTCTTCCCTCCCCTTGCCTTGCCTTGCCTTGCCTTACCCCACTGACTAACAGTCTACGCCACCAGACCCGAAACGACCGAACTCCCAGGAACAAAGATAACGCGAAAGAACGAACGAAATTCAAAACAGTGCATTTATCCGATTTCTTTTTATTTTTTTATTTTTTTATTTTTACCGACCGTTTATCGGTAATTATTTATCACGTTTCTTGTCGACACATATGTAATCTAAACGTTCTCTTTCATCTACCACTTCTGCTTTTTTCTTTTTCTTTCGGCATTGATTTTTTATTTGGTTTTTTTAAATACATCGTTTGTCAATTTAAATCCTTCTCTAATGAAATATATATATTTTTTATTGGTGCGATAAGTATATGCAATAATCTTTCTTACGGATTATTTTCTAATTAATCTAATCGTTGATTTTTTTTCTTTTTTTTTCACGAGTAAATTTAAATAATAAGTAAATATATGTGTATGCATATATATATATATATATACATGTACGTATGTATATATGACATTTATTAAATTGAATGATATAAGAATGAAGTGGATTAATTTTAGACTCTGTTTGTTAGTCTATTTATCTCGAGTGAACGTGATTGTTTTTGCTCAAGGTCGATTGAAGGTTAACACGTTTCTGCTGTCAAATCTCCTCGACTCCGCAAGKTTACGACATTATAGTCATAAAAATTCTATATATGCATATATGTGTATATATATATATATATGAATACTTTTACTATCTTCCTTTTTCTTTTATTTTTATTTTATTATTTTCCTTTAGGTAGCCATTATATCCTGGTTCGTGGTTTCGCAAAATGTGGTTTCTATTTCCTCGCCATGGTATTTTATAAAGATAGTCAAATGATAAACATGTGAAATAATAAAAAAATCTTACACGAAACAATAAAATAAAATAAAATAATAGAAAGAATAGAAAATTATAGTCTTATTTTAGATCACAAAGTGAACAAAATAATTGTCGACCGAGGAGCAGTATAAAATGGGGAGAAAATGAAAAAGGTGAAAGAAAAAAATAGAAAGAGACAAATAATATTTACGTAAATCGAGCTATAATCGACGAATATGTACAGGTGTTGCATTATCAATTTTCGATTGATTTATCGTAAGACTTGTCGACACACGCGCGATTATTATCATCATTATTGTATATTTCTCTCTCTCTCTCTCTCTCACTGTATACATTGAAAACAAGAAGAATGGCATATATAGATAGAAAGAGAGATTGTGTATCTACCTTGTGAAAGTAACGAGGATAAAATCGCGTAGAAAGGGAAATAGAGCGAGATAGATAAATAAATTTCTGTTTTCTGACATATAACTTGAAAAAAAATAAAGAAAGAAAAGAAAAAAGATAGATATATATATATAATTAAAACATTATATTTCTAACGTTTAACAATATTTTTAAATAGAAATGTTATATTCGATACTTATTTTTACTCATAAATGTTGAATGAAAATATATGAGTAAAAATAACATTATGTTTTAAAGAAAAAGAGATTGTGTTTCGATTGATCAGGGAAAATGTAACGTCGGATAGTAATTATCATATCGTTTCTAAATCCAGTTTATTCAACATGGAATGAGCACGAAGGGGCTGCAAGGAACTTTAACGTTTTTTTATCTACATATTTATATATATATATACAAAGTACATAGAAATGTGAGCGTAAGTTGCGTACGTTCTCCGGCTCGACGAAATTGTCGCTCATGCCTTCTGTGCGTGTCTCTACGTGTCGCCTGGCAGGGCCACGTTCAAATGCTACTGTACATATTTATACATATATATATATATATAAATCTACCCGTCTATCTATAATCTACTTTTATCTACACTTCGGTATGTACCTATGTATATAAGTATATAGGTAGCTCGTGCCAGTAACGCTGGCAAGTATTAGATGATGCCAACATGGTCAAGATTGAAAACAGTGGCTTATATATTTACCTTGAAATCTATTTAATATTCATTTTATTTGGACACTTTGTAGAGAAGTTTTTAAATGAAATAAAAAAAGAGAGCTTTATCAAAGTTTCATGTGTCATTATAAAATACGTAGTCATATTATAATATGCAAATGAACAACAGTAGAATGCGATCAATGTAAATCTACCCTACTCTTGTGGATGACGATTATTATAATATGATTGATCTGATAGATATCTTAATTACAATTTATTTCCTTATTCCTTTTTCTTCGATTATATTTATTTTTAACTATTAGAACGTGTATTGTACAAAAAATTGTCCTAACTATGATTTTCAAGTAGTTTTCGCAATCTTGTAAAATAGAGTAAACTTTCTCGAAGTAAAACTCGAACTAATCAAGATACCACAAAACGTTTTTCTTAGGACCTTAGACGAGTCCAAGTCTTTCCTCTCTTTATATACATATATACATATATGTTCACATATACATACAAATATCTATGTGTTTGTTTCTCTACAGGTATTCTTGAACCTTCTTGTTAACTCTAACATAAGCTCTTCGTCTAAGAAGGAAATCCTCGTGGTTTGTTCTAACGATGGTAACGAGTCAACGACGTTTACCGGAAAATACCTAAGCTCTTAATTGCCAATCGCTAATCGCGATAATCATGGGCTACAATTTAAGAGGAGACAAAGAAGTCGTTTGTTCCAAAGTTATATAAATTCCTATTGAGAGTCTGCCGTTCGTGGTTAGCTCTCTCTCTCTCTCTCTCTCTCCCTCTCTCTCTTTCTTTCTCTTTCTAATCCCCTGCCTTCGTAATATCCACGCGCTATTACGTTCTCGACTAACTCGAGAAAAGAAGAATGAAAAGAACGGGAAAAAAAAAGTTATGTATCCTACGCAGACATTGATGGTGAAGGTAGAGTATAATGGATATTTAAAAAATAAAATAATACAACAACAAAAAATCACACAAACAAAAGATTTTTATTTAAATTCGTAAAATATCACGATGACACGTATTTTGTAATGAATTGTATTGCGTAATAAATTAAGACGTAACACACGAAGATAAAAGAAAAGAAAAATCTATAAACAGATATTTAACACCAATTGTAAATTACCATTTAATTTGTTAATCTTACGCTTGGAATAATATAAAAATACAAAATCAAATTTCAAGAAAGTTCTTTGTGTCGACTAAAGAGAACACTTGTTCGCGTCGAACATCTGTCGAAATGATACGAAATGAAATGAAAAGAAAAGAAAAGAAAAGAAAATGAAAAAGAATGTAGATATAATTGAGAGAAGGGATAACTTGAAAGCGTATGCGTATTATAAATCAATTAATACACGTCGTTGCACTCGTAGACTCATACAATTGATTCTTTTTTCAAACGCGAGTTAAACACTTGCGTGACATTGACACGTGGAAAAAGAAAATGAAGAAGAAGAAGAAGAAGAAGAAGTAGAAAACAAAAAACTTCTAAATCAAAGATCGATCAAGAATGTTTATAACAGAACAAATGCGATATCTCATATGAATTAATTGATTAATACGTATTATTATTATTATTATCATTATTATTAGAATTATTTGTACTATTTCTTTGATTCCTTTCTCTTTTCTTTGTCTGCATCAAAGATATCAGGTTTGTTCATACGATTTCTTCTCCCTCACTCTCTTCCTCTTTCTTTTTTTCTTTCTTTGTTTGAAAAAGATCCATCCAAGAGATTCGCGAAATCGGTTGCGCGATGGTTCCAGATCGGTGAATCCCTTTCGAATCGTCTACCCACTAACAGGAATCTTTTAAATAAAACGAAGAACACGGTAGGAACCGAAGCATTTATAGGATGAACCATCCGTTCCAGGTGACCGAGCTATTTCGTGCTGACGAAAATCTTAACGAACATATAAGCATACATGGGTTTCTACGTGGGTTTGCATCTGTACCATATGTTGTCGTTAACTGGTCTGTAAAAGAATAAGAAAGAGAGAGAGAGAGAGAGAGAGAGAGAGAGAGGACAGTTGCTCTATTCCCGCAAAAATCAACGAAATAAAAAGGCAACAGGTCGACCTTCGATATAGTCCATGTCTCTCAGTAACGATCACCTCTCTCTCTCTCTCTCTCTCTCTCTGTCTATCTATCTCTATGTCTTTCTTTAGCTTTTACTCAGTCTTATGTGCCAGCCATTCTCCGTCTCTCTTCAATGTACCTACTGCATCACACCGTAGGCGCTGCGTTGCTAACTTTCACGTATCATAATACGCGGTGAAAGAATGTGGTTTCCCTTTCAAATTACAAAATACGTTACGAACAAGCGTTCGCGTTTCGCGAACTTCCTTCAATTTCGAATATTCTCTATTTTTTCCCTCCTACTATCTTTCTCTTCTATTTACTTTTTATCAACGATTGACAAATAAACAAGATCTCAACCGATTTCTGAACGAAATTTAGAAGATAACGAAAAAACAAAAGAGAAAAAAGGAAGAATAAAGATTCTTTTGATTGAAACTGTGTGTGCACGTGCAGGCGTATGTGTGCGTGTGTGAAATATGTTTCAAAATGCAATAAAAAATCGATCAATCGATCGTGTTCCGAATGTGGCGGCTGAGGGAGAGAAGCCTTGATTAAAATATTATATTACGACGGTCGTTACGATCGGACGCATCGTTTTACCGCGACGAAAGATACGGACTTGACCCGATTTATTTCATATATTACTATACTATTATAGTACTACTGTATTACTCTATGTAGATATACACCTTCTAATTATGAATATATCGTTTGGTCGTTGGGGTTACCCTTTCTACCCTTTTTTGTCACCCAACGTTCTGAATCTGTCGTTAACTTCACCGTCGCCACCGACGCCGACCGGGCTCGGTATCGTCTTTCTTCGTCTCATTAAATTAGACGCGAAAGGATTTATGTGGGTTTGGTTGGTACAAAACTAGGCCAGGGATATATACCTCTAATGCTCACTAGGAGTTAACCTACCAATAACGATTTACACGCAAGCTTACTACTTTTAATACTTACAAAACAAAATCTTTCTTTCTGTCTTTTTTTTCTTTTTTTTTTTTTTGTATTCAATTTATTTTTTATACCTCTATATACGAATAATTATATTCCACGTGTTTATAATTTGGAAATATTTGAAGTCTTTTGTTTATTCTTAAAAGACAAACAGATTAACGAGCGATTTTGACTAGATAATTAAACATCGATAATAATTCATTTTCTGTTTATTGTATTAAAAATTTCGAAATCTTTTAAGTGATCTTACTATCGAAAATCTAAGTATCGATTGTTATCTTATATTGTTATATTATATGAGATAAATAAAAAGAATGTCACGTACTTCGATACGAACGGAAAGGGTGCTAAACTAGGATAAAAAAAAAAAAAAAGATCGAAAGATAGAAAGATAGATAAAACTACTATGATACGATCGAATTGTCACGGGACCGGTCTTTCAGCACGTAACAAGTCGATGCCAAGACAGTGTAAATAAGTAAGTAAATATATAAGTATAACACAAATACAAAAAATCGATGTCGTGAAATTCATTAAAAGGCATATGTATAAGTATTTGCAAATCTTTTAGAAGTAATGTCGCACGTTCAGATTAGACCTTTTCTTTCCAATTTACTCCAGCCGTCTTTCTTAAATCTTACCAGATTAAACGATGATCTTTCAATAATTAAGACATTTTTTTACTGCATCGAAGCAACGCCATTTGTCTGGCAAATAAAATTCTTCGAAAACGTGTGGAAATGGTGTATCCCAACCGGTGACCCTCATAATTGGAGATTCCAAATTTAAAAAGCATTCCTCCTAAAAAATATACAAAATATTATAATATTTCATTAAATATATTACATTGTGTTATCACATACAATTTAATTTTTATTTGTTTTTTTTTATATTTTTTTCCTTATAAAGTAATAGTAATATTAATATAAATTAAGATAAAGGTATTTTTTATGACTAATTGTAAGCTGATTACGTAATACAATTTAAAAAAAAAAAAAAAATTCCCCAAGAAAAGAATAATTATTTTTTCCTTTGTGTGTAATAGTGTTTAATATATTCATTTATATATATATATATATATACGTATATCTACATATATACTTTATATACCATCT
>NW_014569685.1:417555-419407 GCF_001313835.1 Polistes canadensis | reverse complement strand
CATTTATAAGATATATTGTTAATAATTTGCGTAAAAAATAATACTCTTCTTCATCTTTCTATGATTTTCCATTAAATAATTTCATTGTCAAGTTAAAACATTAGATAATTGCAAAACAATAATTTTTCGATCTTTTCAGTTAATTACATTTTTTTGTTTTATCGTACATTATGATTTTATTTCTTTTTTCTTCTTTTCCATCAATTTAGTAATTAATGTTTAAGAAAGAAAAAACCAAAATTTAAAGCTGCCTTCTCATCAGCTAATTAATTAAAGTAATATTTTTATGGTTTAATTACAAAAAAAAAAATGAAAAACTAGAAAAATTATTATTTTCATTATTTTATATTTTTGCTATAATCATCATTATTATTATTATTACTATTATTATTATTATTATTATTATTATCATCTTCAAATGTGCATACGTTCAATTTTCTTTTCTCTATTATTCTTCTCCGAATCTCTCTAATTATTTGAACATAATTGATTAACGAATCGAATCTCGTAATCAATAATTGTATTATACGAAATTATATTAAACGAAAACCTTAGATGAGATTCGTTTGAGAAAAACGTTAAAAAGTAATGCGCATTTGAAATATTTATTGATCGATACGTTTAGTTTATTGATCAATACGTTAACTTTATTGTTAGAATTAATTAAAAATGATATGAACAATACGTCACAGATGTGCGAAGACCCGAAATTACATGCTCTCGAGTCAAGTCGGAAATTTGTTTTCGGATCATGATTGAGATCTCGAAAATTTTAACAGCGCTTTTTAAAATATTTGATTATTATACCTAATATATTAGGACCTTCCGACTTGCTATTAAAATGTTAATACATTATAAGATCGCTTAATAATAATAAAAAGAAAAAGCTCAAATAAATTGGCGAAAAAAAAAGAAAAATTGTATTTCTATAATCGAGCTTTAAAATATATTTAATTGAATAAAAAAAAAAAAAACGGGCTGTAATTTGAGAACTGCGTAACGAATCGCAATACGGGTATGCTCCTTTTAGTTTTTTATTTACCGCACATCTCCAACGTATATTAGCAAATTTGAAAAATAGTAATTAAAAAAAATTAACTTTATAATATTATATATATGTAAACTTTAAATAAATTGTTTCCGCGTTGACTCCGGGCAATAATATTTTTTATTTTTTATTTCTTTTTTTTTGTTTTCTTCAAGAAATAGAACTATTTTATTTTTATCCAGGACTAAAGGAAAAGTAATTTTCATTTATATTAAATTATCTTTGATTTAATATTTATAACTTTTTCTTTATTTATTATTTAATTAATGTGACATTCCGTGAGTCAACGTTTGTTAGATGATAAGAAATTTGTAATATTAGTTTTTTTTACATGATATCGCCGACACAATTATATTCCTGAATTACGTTCTAACAAATTAAATCAAATTGCTATTGGTAAATAATATTCAATCTTAAACATTGTTTTAATTATTTATAAATGTATATATATATATAGATATATATATAATTAAACAGGAATATATTTATATATTATATATGTTATATAAATAAGTTGATGCACAAAATAAGACATGATAATTATTTCATTACATTATTATAAAGACAGAAATTTTGTTTATGCGTAAAATAGATCCATATATAAATAAGCGAAAAAAAAAAATAAGTCCCCTCCAAAATGGTTGCATTTTCTGTCAGGCGAATCTATTAATTAAGTATTCTTTGTAAATTTATATTTTTTGTATAAGTTACATTAATACTATTTAAAAAATATATACATATATGTATGTATATATATTTATGAAAAAGTAAATATATATACATATGTATATGATGTATGTATAT
>NW_014569685.1:398144-416455 GCF_001313835.1 Polistes canadensis | reverse complement strand
TATATATGTATATGCATAAATAAATGTATTTAGTAATTAGGATTAGTAAATAACATTTGCAATCGAAATATACATATCGTTTTTTAAATTCATTTCTTTTTTTTTCGAACCACAGTCACCTCCTATCCTCAAAAATATATATATATATATATATTAATTGTTCTTCAAAATTGTACAATTCTAATATGTAGCGTTAATAAACGCATCGAAGAAAAATATCATCAGGTAATTATGCGAACAAAATTTACTTTTATGTTTTATATATTTTTCATTTATTAAATTCTAGTTTTTTTTTTTTATTTCATCCTTTCTTCAGGAAAAAAAAAAAAAGAAAAGAAAAGAACTTTGATCTTTTGCATGCACATTCGATAATACTTTTTAAACACATAACTCCAATTACTATTATAACCGCGTTAGAACTGAGAAATAATTTAACTTTCTCAGAGAGTATTTACTTATGAGAGATGTAGAAACATGAACGCGATATAATAAATCTGTATAATAATAAAGTAGTTAATCCGATTCGCTGAGGGGTAGGATTACGATCGATTTGGTGGACAAGTTGAAAATCGATTTGATATTAAAACACGTCGTCGAGACGTACGTTCTATCTACCATTTTCTTATTCGAGACAAAAAAAAAAGAAAAAAGATATCCTTTTTCCTTGAAACGTTCCCGTTCGTGACGGGATGCGGGACCGACGAGCCAATGCCATGCTACTCCAAAAAAAAAAAGAAATCTTTCTTTCCTTTTCCTTCTCCTTCAGCACCTTCTCCACCTCCTCCTCCGAAATTCACCTCTTTCCTTCGGTGTTGTTGAGAGTAAAGGAAGGAAGGTAGGAAGGAAGGGTGGGAGGGAGGGGAGGGTCGTAGTATTAGTAGTAGTAGTAGTAGTAGGTACCGAAATGTCCCAATAAATAAAACGCTCGACACGGACGAGCGGAGACATTAATTCGTGCCAATAAATATTCCCATCGTTCCGGCGCATAAACCTGGCGTTTGTCATACACACGCAGTCATTTCGGTTAAAAGGCATTCCCTCTGCCACTGAATGCAAATGCGAGTGCTCGTTGTGCGTGCCGTAGGGTCCTCCAAAGTGCTTTCAATTACGTGTTCCACCTAACGTTCCGGCCTGAGGGCCGTTTTCCTATGTTTTACATAACCGGGATTTTCAAGTGTTTCACGCCCTACGAGGAGGAGGATACGACGAAACCCACCGGCCCGTTGCATCGTTACTCGATTAATCCTATAACCAAATTTTATCTTATTCTTATTCTTATTCTTATTCTTCATTTATTTATTTTTTTTTTTTCCAAGAAAATATTTATAAGAAAGAAAAACGACATTTAACTTGTGTATACTCTTGTAAATACATATATAAACACAAACACACGCGTTTGCTTTCTATTTCGAAATTTTCGTTTAAACGATCGTCGATTATTTGTATAATTAATCTATTATTATTGATATCTTTTTTAAGATTTTTTTTTTTTTTTTTTTAATATTAATTTTCAATCACACGCGTAAGAGAGAATCAATCATTATCACGTTATTATTACGCTTAAAGACGTGTACCCGTTAAATGTTACTTCTTAATTATTTTAATGCATGGGTTTGTTATACGTAACTGTGTACGTCCTGAATTTCTTTTTCCACCCTCCTCCTTCCCCTACCTCTACGCCTTGGCAAATAATATCCACTAGATATCTATGGGAAAACTAGTAACAGTAATTAACGATTTATCTTTCATGCTTTACTCGCTTAATTTCTCTGTGTATTTTGCTATGCATTAATCTAACTTAATCTCACCGTTGCTGTTGATGCTGATGCTGATGCTGCTGATGCTGCTGATGTTGCTGACTGCTGTTGCTGTTATTGTATATATTATACATATACGTCTGTGTGCGCGTTTTAGTCTGTAAAATCGAAACATTGCGCGTAACGTTTTGCATAAATCGATATTCAATCGTGCGTTCGAATGAATATTTATCTCCATTTAAATGGCAACTTATATTATCAAATACAAAAAAAATATTATCATCGACCGACCAATCGGCAAACGGGTAATTAATTTCTTTCTTTCTCTCTCTCTCTCTCTCTCCCTTTTTTTCTTTTTTTTTTTTTTTAATTCCCTCGTAAGGTACTCGTGTCATTTTATTTTTTTTCACAGTTAATCTTCTCAAGTTACCTTTTAACTCTGTGTTAATAAAGAGGAATCATCAACGACGCGCGCTCTCTCTCTCTCTCTCTCTCTCTCTCTCTCTCTCGTAGCCGGTAATCTTTGATCCGACGACGTGTTTTAAAGGTGTTTTGAGACGAGGTTGTTGGGCACGCGCGAGAAGAGAGGAAGGGTAAGGTATACGCACAAAATCCCCTTGCGAGTTGCAATTTGTAAGGTATCTTCCTCTTCCTCCTCCTCCTACTCCTCCTCCTCTTCTTCTTCTTCTTCTTCTTTCTCTTTTCCACTCGCGTTATACGCACAGTGTTTCTCGTGTGTTTAATCTATCCCTTTTCCATCCTACCCCACCCCCACTTGCTTTCTCAGCTCTCTTGATCCGAGTAACCTCTGCCACCACCACCACCACCACCACCCCTGAGTAAGATAATATTCACGGCCAATTACCTAAAACGTACTCTCCTTATGGAACACGGTGTGGCACACAAACAGGCAGGATTGCAGGGTTATTGGCAGACTGCCATCGTGCAATCGAGTATCCGGTGTGAAACGACCTTGTTATTAACGTTCAAGTAAGCTTTMCCAGCCAATAAGCTCTCTTTGCTCACCCTTGCCAATGGATGCCAAAGGAATTCTATACCGAATATACTCCTCCTCCATTTCGTTTTATTATTCGATTTTTATTTCGCTAGTTGAATTTAACGATTCTCCTTTCTCGAGTATGTATTTCTTAAATTCTTTCCAAAAAAAAAAAAAAAAAAAAAAAAAAAAAAAAAAAAAAAAAGAAAAAAGTAAATCGCCATTCAGTTTTCTACACCTATGTATAATATAAAATATTACGTATGTAAAAATGAACAAAAAACACAAAAGTACAANCTCACCCTTGCCAATGGATGCCAAAGGAATTCTATACCGAATATACTCCTCCTCCATTTCGTTTTATTATTCGATTTTTATTTCGCTAGTTGAATGCTTCGATTTTACCATTACGAGCGTGTGGTCGCCAAAGTGTCACGCACTCTGATGAAAAAAAAAAAAAAAAAAAAGAAAAGAAAAAAGTAAATCGCCATTCAGTTTTCTACACCTATGTATAATATAAAATATTACGTATGTAAAAATGAACAAAAAACACAAAAGTACAAAAACTTTTTACACGATCTAATACAGAGAACGTATCGAGTTTCTAATATCTCGCGTGAGTGTTGTCTCTATTTCTATTTTGTTTATCTTTGTATTTTTTTTTATCTCGATTAAAATCATTTTCAATGCAATTTTTATTATAGGATAAACAAAATATACCCTCTTTGATAATTGCAAAATTAATTTTTCTAACGCGTACTACCGTAAAACGGGCACGGCTAAATTTTCCAATACGTTCTTACGATTTAGGTATACTAAAACCTAGCGGGGGTCCTCGACGAAGGTACGAACGCTCGAAGGGAATTCATCTCGAACTTTCCCCTTCACCACACTTTTACTTTTTTTTTTCTCTCACAAACACACACACACGAGCGTACACAAATGCAGGCGCAGACACTCTTATATTCTTTCAGTATATCTTTCTTTTTCACCGACCCTGACGCTTCCCGTGTTTATGGCACGAGTACGACAGTTATGGCAACGAACGGCCGTCATCGAGAATCCCAGTGGACCTTCCAATTTGTTAATTGGCACGATAACGTATGTACGAGCATGTGCATCCTTACCGCCAGCATCTTTCCTTTCGTGGAAGAAGAAGAAGAAGAAGAAAAAGAAGGTGTTCTTCTCATTTTTATCAACATCATTTTAAACAATTCTAAAATGATTTTAATCTCGCGTTTGAAAATATTCCTTTGCTTAAATCGGTTAAAATCGTTTTTATAAAATTCGACGATGCCGTTGCGGCAAACGGATTAAAGAAAAAGAAAAAAAAAAGATATTCAAACCTCGCTAATATCTCTATTTGTCGAAAGAAAGAAAAAAAGAACACGCCTAAACGAATTTGAAATTTTTCAAGCGTTCGTCCGCGTCACCGTGTATAAAGATTAAAAAAAAAGTCTGTGCGATTAATTACATGACCACGCGTTAAATCCTCGTCATTATTTTAATACCAAAAAATTTCATGAATATCTCTACCCATCGAATTATGCAATCGTTTATCTTTATCTATCAAATTCACGTGTTATATTTCATTCACATTCGTATCTATGTATGTTTTTTTTTTAATAATTACGCATATACATAAATATATATATGTATATATATATGTATAATACAGATATACGTAAGGATACTCGAAATTTTACACGCGAAAGAGAAAAATAGTAAATCCGTTGAGAGAAGAAGAAGAAAAAGAAGAAGAAGAGTGTTAGAAGATAAAAAGAGACGGGTGTAGCAGGAGCAGACTGGTCGGACTAGCTTCGGGGTCAGTTTATCGCAAACAAATGGGTTACGCTTGTTCGACGCCGTATTTCACCGGAATTTATTGTTTATTATTCCGGCGGGCTCGGGATGATATAGGGCCGTGTTTGCCCGGAGTAGCGTTAATGTCGTTAATAGCACCACCGGTTTCGACTGCTAACCACCGACATCGTCGCGGGAGCCGATACAGGGACAAACCTCGGGACAGGTTTTTCATTCTTCCTCCCTTTTTTTCTTTTTATTTTTCTTTCTTACTCGCACAATCCCTTTTCTACCTTTCCGTTCATCGTTCTTTCTTTCACAAGCTTCTTCTTCTTCTTCTTACAGTCCCTTAGATGACGAAAAATAATCTAAAGAAAAACTTTTATTTTGCTAAATCTCGATCATCGTGTGTAAAGGAATATACTTATATATATATATAACATTCGTTTATTGAAAAGATTTCCTTTTAAAACATACGTGTATCTTATGTATTCGTTACTAAGATAACACATCGCGTTAATTAAGTCTTATCTCGATGTATTTTTCACGAATTTCGGAGAAATCGGTTAAATTGACGTTAAATTTGTGCGGAACTTTCCACGATATTATTATCATCAATCGCATTAACATATATATATATATATAATACAATAAAATTTGCTTTCAAATATATCGAACATTTGGCATTAGATAATATATACATTTACTAATATTTATTATATTATTTATCCCGCGTTTAATTATATAAAATTAGACTTATAAATTAAATTTTAATGAATAGATACTAAACTAAATATTAACCATGGATTCCCCGATGATATCGATTTGTAAACATTTATGATAGAACTCTCTATGGTTTATTCTCGTGAGAGAGAGAGAGAGAGAGAGGATCGAACTAAAACCGGTGCTTTAATTAGATGTTAAGGTAGTCGTTAGTTAGTTCGAAGTATGGGGAATATAGTGGTGGTCTTTTATTCGTTGGCGCACCATCATCATATAGTCTTCCTCGTCCTTGTTGCCGCGACCATACTCGAACGACGACGCGTATAATCGTTTCTTCTTTTTCTTCTTCTTCTTCTTCTTCTTCTCTTTCTTTCTTTCTTTCTTTTTTTTTATCTACAAGATCGTCTCTTTTCACGGTCCGTGTGTCACCCCGCATGGAACCTATATCACGCCAATCGCTTAACTCGCCGCTGAGTTTGACGCTAATGCGTTCTTAATGCGAGACCACAACCAGTTGTAGGTAAACAGTAGAAGAAGAAAAAGAAGAAGAGAGAGAGAGGGTCTTGGATCGAAGGAAAACCCTTTTCCTCGATAAAACTACCACGAGTTTGACCTTTTGCTTTTATCTATCTTTTTTTCTTCTTCTATTTTTTAACTCGTCTCTCCTCACTCCTCTTTCATCTATTTTTATTTCTCTTACGTTCTCTCTTACCACAAACGCATATTTATTTCTATTACATACTACTTGAGAATAATTCTTAATTTTAAAAAGCATACCTATGTTAGTAAGGATTAATGATCGATGAGCTACGTCAGCTATCAATCTACAATTTAATCGTCAAGCCTTTTGCGTTAATTATCCTACAGTCGAAGTATCACCATTGTTGGAAAGTTTCGTGATGGAATAATACGAGATGTGTTGTCTATACGTAGAAAAGTTCTTCCTAAGTAGAAAATAATTTATATATATATAAGACAAATATTATTGCACAATATAATAATAAATATTATCAAAAAAAAGATTATTTTAATATATATATTTTTTGCAAAAAATCGACGAAAGAAAACTATAACAAATTTCCAACGAGAGAGAACGAACGAGAATCATGTCGTTTCTCACGAATTCTTCGTTATCTTTACCCTGTTCTGTCACCCTCATTTCCCCCATTCCTATCATTGTGTATGCGTGTGTGTACGTGTCTCATTCTTGCTCTTGCCAGAAGCATTATTGAGTAAATAAAGCACTTAACAATTATTTTCCGGACGGTGATTTTTCAGCGAGCCAGCAACTGATAAAGTCCTTCACTTTCCTCTCTCCTCTCTCTCTTTTTCTATCATTCTCTCTCTTTCTCTTCTATGGCACGCAGCCGATAAGACCTACGGGGGTACTCGTATGCGGCTGTATTAAGTTGAATTATCGTCACCCCGCGGCGTTTGTTGCAACGAAAACAACGCGAGATATACTATGGGGACTTACGAAATGAGTGAGAAAGAGAAAGGGAAGAGTATATAAGGTAGAAAATTTCTCTCTCTCACTCTCTCACACTCTCTTTCGTTCTCTCTGTATCTTCCTAATGCTCGATTCGCATGTGAAACGACGCAACGGCAAACTAAAACGCGATTTCGTTGGGCTGCCACTAATTTAACGCGATCGTAATCGAGAACTATTCGTCTTAATTTCGGTTGGTGCCCACGTATAACCCCGTGGTGTTCTGTGGTGGTGGTGATGGTGTTGGTCCCTTTTCCACTTCCGTGTTCCTTACCAACTCGACTAGAGAAAGAAAGAGAGAGAGAGACCACCCTTATCGGTTCTCTAGTATACTTACTTTCCTCGTGTCCTTCCTATCGAATGCGCTAGCACGCGCGAATTTACCAAAGAGAGAGAAAGAGAGAGAGAGAGAGTGAGAGGAGAGACGATCGTCGGTAACGATTAGAAACAAAATTCGGTCCTTGAAAGTGTCTTTCTCTCTCTCTCTCTCTTGCAACTATGTCTTAATCCTCCCCCACTGTCCCCACCTTTTTCGACTTCCGATTAATCCGATAAGAATTATATAAGATCGTACGGTTAGACAATGACCTCGGCGAACCCTTTTTCATTCGATAATACCACGAGCGAACGAGTTAGTGTCAAGTAAGTACATGGTGGGTGTACGTGTGTGTGTGGGTGGGTGTATGATTACGAATTAAAATCAGAATAAGTGTTTAATACTTTTTTCCCTTTTCTTTCGATTCTAATGAGTTTTAAACTGGATTAATCGTTTTGTCGTTTAACGATCGAATATGTTTTTGATACGTTTAATGTAAGATAATTGAATTCGATGGATGTGTGGGGGAGAATGGAAGATTAAATATATGTCATCGTTATAATATATCCTAATCGCTTAAAAAGAATCTATTTTTGATTTTAAAAGAGTCGAGAATAATTGTTTGAAAATATTGTAATATATATATATATATAACATATAAGAATAATTTATATTTATATAATAACAAAAAAAAAAAAATGCCGGAATCGCGTTGATAATACATTCTAATTAAGAAATCAAACGATTTATTTTTAACTGACATTATAAATCTTACGTTACAAGCGCTGAAGTTACTTTATATCCTTACGTGTAAAAAGAGAGGAGACCAACCGACCGACCGACCGACTCGGTTCTCTTTTGTAAAAGGATTAGGCGAATAATCGTTACGCGACGCGATTAGAGAAATTTCTTGTCGAGTTTGAGCGTTAATTTCAACGAAAAACGGGCAAGTGAAAGAAAAAGATAATAAGTAAGTAAGTAAGAGAGAGAAAGAGAAAGAAAGAGAAGAGATGATGCCTTACACAGGGAAAGAATGAAAAAAAAGAAAGAAAGAAAGAGAAAGAGAGAGGTACGTTGGACACCTGACACGTGAGAGAATGATCGCAAGATGACGATGATGACGATGACGACGACGACGAGGACACGAAAAGATGGAAGTCGAACGATTTGTCACCGAAAGCCGGCGCGACCTTAATCGACGTTCAAGAGAGTCCGTTGTTTTTTTTTACCTGCGATACTATTACTACTACTAATACTAATACTATTAATACTAACACAATCGCAACACACAATTTTGTGGCTCCCGGCAGTAACGGTGGACGACGATGTGTGTTCTTTTTTTGAAAATACAACTAAATACGTCGTAAGGGCGGGCGGTATAGTGCGAGAAAGATAGAGAGGGAGGAGACCTATAGGACAAGGAACGAGAGTGAGAAAAAGGTACACACATATACACAGATGGTAAAAACGTTAGAGAAAGGAAAGAATTGCCGCTAGCTAACATGCGAAGAGTAAGGTCGTTATCGATGGGCGTAGGAGTTTTAAACGAGAAGAATCGTTCAGGTATATACATATACGTGCACCTATCTACACAAACAAACACATACACATACATACATATATATATATACATATCTAAATAAATATATATATATATATATATATATTTATTCGCATATATGAATATACATTGAAGAGACACGTTTGTTTTCGTAAGTGTGTCGCGCATACGTAGCGCATGAACCAAATGGCGAGTGTCATCGTATTTAATTAAAATGTCACAGACGTGATAAATGTCGCGCTCCGTAAAAGAAGTCGTCGTCGTCGTCGTAGTCGTCGTCGTAGTCATCGTAGTAGTAATAGTAATAGTAGTAGTAGTCGTATACCTAATAGTAGTTGGTGTGTGCGCTATCGTTCCTCGTTGGATTTGTTGCGACTAACCAGGAAAAAGAAAAAGAAAAAGAAAAAGAGAGGGAGAGAGAGAGAGAGAGAGAGAGAGACAGAGAAAATAATAAATGAAATTCGCTATCGTGACGTCTATACAGAATTCAGAAAGGAACGAAACACACACACACACATACATACAGACAGACAGACCTCTAGAGGTAGAAAACGGAGAAAGAGAGAAATAATAGAAAGAGACAGGAGAAAGGAATTAACAACTCGGGCACGCATTAATCTCTCCCAGGCTTTTCGGACTCGTGATTACGTAAGGAGCGTAATTTTTCAATATTACAGGACCTTAATCCTTCACAGACCCAGAGAAAGAACGAAATTGCGATCGGCTTGTTGTACCAACGTCGACGAATGGGCGACTGGCTGGCTGGCTGGCTTCGTTCTAAGGCAAAATCGTTGTCCTTTACTTTTGTTTGCACACAGGCAGCAGTAAAAGCAGCGACAATCGACCACCACCATCACCATCACCATCACCATTCTTTAGATTTCTACTCTTCTTCCTATTCCTCTTCGATTTACCTAACTCAACGAACCGAATAACGAATAGATAGATAGATAGATAGATAGATAGATAGGATACCTGGATCAATTCACGACGAAGACGACAACGATGATGAAGACGGAAGTATCGTAGTCGTTTTCCCAAGTGTCGAAAGCAATCCTCTCGTCCCACTCCCCTCTCACCTTCCCCGTCCCCCTATCATCTTTTTGACTTTACAATTCCTCGGATTAATACCATATCTCGCGTTATTCGATGATTCGACACGTTTATAAAAGCTATGTTTATATCTTCCTCTCTCTCTCTCTCTCTCTCTCTCTTTCTTTCTATTTCACTCTCTCATTGTTAACGATACTCAACGACTAAGGATCCTCTTCCTGTTCATCCTTCTTGATTTTATTCCTAGCTTCCGATCGAATTGAAACTTCATGGAATGCGTTTTTAAAGGATTCGTTTGAAGAGAGAGTATGTGTGTGAGAGAGAAAGAGAGATAATGAATTCCTCAAACACTATTCCGCGTTCTTCTTAAAATGGATTCTAGCAATCTCGTTTGTCCTTCGCGTCTCTTCGTGCCTCTAGCAATAAAAACTTCGAAGAAGAGACGACGACGCGTTTATGCGAAGACTTATTTCCTAACGACCGACGCCTCTTCTTCTAACGATCGTTATGCAATTTCATGTTTTTTTTTCTCTATCCGTCTTTCTATATTTATTTCATTCCTAACGTCATCACCGTAGAATCTCGAAACTGTCAACTCTTTTCGATTTACTTCGAATTCCACACCTAACGATAAAAATTCGTGTTTCTTCTTCCCTACGTCTTTTTTTCTTCTTCTTGTTTTGTTTATTTTATTTTAGTTTTTTAATTTTTTTGTTTTTTTTTTTTATTTTTATTTGTTTTAAAAAAAGAATTATTCTCGTCGTAACGTCTATACACAGATATTTTCCGTTTTAAATCATGTGTTACGACTAACGAGAGAAGTGAGTGAGTGATTNTATTCTCGTCGTAACGTCTATACACAGATATTTTCCGTTTTAAATCATGTGTTACGACTAACGAGAGAAGTGAGTGAGTGATTATTATTATTATTATTATTATTATTATTATTATTATTATTATTATTATTATTATTATTATTATTATTATTCGAAATATTATTCGGTAGGTATTCACGTATACACAATCGTTGAAATAATTAATTGGTCGACGGATGTCGGCGGAGTAATTGGCCGTCACGCGCACCGCACCACCGTTAATTACAAGATCGTCCGAATCGTATGTTTTGTTCCTGCCAGTGGGATTTTCTATTAAACATCGGTATTCGTACGAAGAAAGTCCGAGTTATCGGATCCGTTCGCGCGTACGTTAATAAACGTACCATCGCGGATTTTCATATCAATCCATATTGGATAGAACGACTAGTAACACGTAAAGATCGATACCGTCATTACCCATATTCTATCTGGAACCGATGTTAATTGGTATTTAATGCTATTAATTGTATACGTACAAAATTCAATCGATATATATATAAATGATACGAATCAAACGTGCCTAACACAAAGGGAAACTGAAACATAAATTTGGAACATAAACTTACGTGGAAGGTGCGATATCTAAATTACGAAAATACATAAATTCAAAGAATAATTGTAAAGCGAACAAAATAATATAAAAATTGTAATTAATATAACCGGACAGCATATGTTCAAATGTTTCTATTTAAATGATTCACTACTTGTAAATATCTACGTACAGTCGTGTGTCTTTTCTCTTCGATAAACATCCTAGGAACCTATGTACACATATAAATATCGATACGCTCGAGCATACTTTAGAATATTCGATTTGATACGACGAGTTTTTGATGGATATTTTTATATTCGACACCTCTTTCTTCTCACCTCTTCTTCTACAAGTTATTACTACTCGTAAAAGGAAGAAAGGAAGGGTCGAAGTCGTAGCGAGGAAAATAAAAAAGGATAGAAAGGAAGGTTAAGAGACACGGATATCATTTCGGAATTCAATGGTTACGCGGAACGTGTATGGTTGGTGGTGATAGAGTAGAACTTTCCTATACTTATACACATTAATACATTTACACATAAACACGTATCTATATACATAGAAATAAAGAGAATGAGTGAGAGAAACTTAGTCAGCACGCGCGTAATATCTCCACCGTAATATTCATCACATATGTATATATATATTTATACATACACATATACATATACTCACACATATAGTACCGAGGAGGACCAACGTAATTCACGCGCACGCAGCATAACCTATAGGCCGATGCCTGATGAATGACTTTGCAATTATATTCTTCATTCTCTCCCCACTCCTCCTCCTCCACATCTCGTGAGAATGTGTACAGGTAGCTTGTACACGCTTACCTATACTATTACTAGAAAGTAGAACTTATACTTTAACTGCGCCCAGGTGCGAAGGCAAATACCCGACTGGCTAATTTCTGTCGCAAGCCGCGTTGTTGCTAATTATCCTTGCATTGTCACTCAACGCATGTGCCATCACTTTTTGTGTGTATAATTTTATTTTTTTCTTCTTCTTCTTCTTTTCTCTTCTTTGTTTTTTCTTTGCCAAGAATTCACGTAATAAGTTCGTTTTACTCGTCTTCTTGACTCCACCTCCTGTCCCCCCCCCTTCCTCGGTTACGAGAATATTCTTGAATTATTTTCGATGGAGTTTAAAAAAAATGTCTCTCGCAACGAACGGAGGATTTTTGTAGATTTCTAGGGGGATTCGTTTTTATTTGTATATTGTTTTAATCTTCTTCTTTTTTTTTTTTTTTCTTTTTTTTTTTTTTTTGTTTTTTTTTTGGCACGCCTTTTAATTACATTCGAATTGGTGCGTGTCAAAAGATGATTCATTCGTTCGATATCATTGTCGAGAATATTATTCCCCTTACCCNTTTTTTTTTTTTTTTGGATTTTGTTTTGGCACGCCTTTTAATTACATTCGAATTGGTGCGTGTCAAAAGATGATTCATTCGTTCGATATCATTGTCGAGAATATTATTCCCCTTACCCCTTTCTTTCGATTCTTTTTATATACTTATTTACAATTGAACGAAAAATAAGATATATTGATTCAAGTCTCTAGATGGTAAACTCTCGCCCAGTTGTAATCGAGAATCGAAAGATTCTTATCTTAATTATTTATCGTTGCACGTTTGATTAATTAGCATACCAATTGCCTTTATCGCGATCCTGCACCGCGTTCGAGCAATACGGAATGACAAATTACGTTTTCTTTCGGTCACGTGCCCATATAAAGTAGCACGAATTCAAATTCGAAAAAGGTAAGCTTTGAAACTAACTTCAAAAGTAGCAGCCACGAATTACTACATTTTTTATTTTGTTTTTTTTTTCTGCAATGTTGTTTCGTACTATTTTATATATTTTTACAAGAAAATTACATAATTTATAAATAATTTAATATAATCCCCCACGACAAGAGAGAGAGAGAGAGAGAGAGAGAACGCGTGGTTATACCTTTGGATACAAAGTTGTCATTAATTGCAATAATGCGACTCCAACAAAGTAGTTAAAAATTTGTACATTCCCCCCCCCCCGTTAGTAGTTGTAATAAGTAGTAACAACGTTTTATATAAAATTATTTGAAATTACCCGACTAGAAAGCAATTTAACGTCGTATGACAAATTGCTTCGAGTGTGTAACCTACATACAATTTATTCCTTTTTTTTTTTCTTTTTTTCTACCATCGTTCTAATTAAAGTGAAAAAAAAAAAAAAAGAAAAAACAATACAAAAAAGTTAGTAATGTAATGTCGTTTCGGAATGAGAAACGTTTAAATTTTTATCTAAATATAAAACGTGAGCACTTTAATAAATTTAGAAATTCGACGAGTGTTCGTAATTTTTCATATCGTATAAAACCGCATTAGAAATATATTATGCATTAATGTTCTCCACGTCAAATTTTTTTTTTTTTGGTTACAAACTGCACAAACCTTTCTTCTTTCTGTGTCGATTATTACAAACAATTTTCGATTATTATAATCTACAAATTATAAGTTTATTAGAAAATAACCGAAAGCTATTAAAGAAATGTCAATTTTTTATTACTGACATTGAGTATATCGAACTAAATTTCTCTCTCTCTCTCTTTCTCCCTCTTTCTTTCTCTCTTTTTGAAAGTAAAATATATATATATATATACACAATGATATTCACAGACGATTAGACACGTCGTTAACGCAAATGGCCCATATACGACGAGTCGCATTTCGTTTAAAAATTAAGTCATCACGTACGCGTTCGCGCGAGTACAACACACACACCTTCTTCTTCTTCTTCTTATTACTTTTTCGCAAATATCGCATCTATATATAGAGACGAGAACGTCTGTGCCGTTGTCATTAATCGTTCGATTAAAAGAAAAAAAAGAAAAAAAAACGTGTACCGTTTTGTTATAGATGATCGAGTCTTACAATTAGTCAAAATAAACGTTACACCCTCGAACACGATGATTCAAAATCATTCGTTCCCCTCTTCCCGTTTTTACAACAATATCGATAATATTTCACTTTGGTTTGATAAATTAACGTATTAGAATAAATATATAAAAAAAAAAAAATAAAAAAAGTAATACAAATGAATAATATACGGATGATAGTAAAAAAGAAAAATGAGAGAAGGGGAGGGTGGGGGGAACATAGTGCAACAACTGCGTTAGAAGGAAATAAAAAAAAGAACAACAAAAGAAAGAGAGAGAGAGAGACTATCGTTGTAGAGGGTTCTTCTACTCTCTTCCTCTTCCCCTCTCTCTCTCTCTCTCTCTCTCTCTCTTCTGAAATTCGATAAAGTCGAATGGTCGTGTCGCAAACAAGGGCTCACCTAATTACTCGATTAATGCGTCACTGCTCGTCGCGGATGCACATATTGCACGCTCTCTCGCTACTAATTACTAATTACTCGTCAGAAAACGTTCGTTCGAGTGCACGCGTGCGCGACCCAACGAGTAGTTGTACGCATTATCTCTCTCTCTCTCTCTTTTTATCATTTTTTTCTCTCCCGTATACTTGCGATGTAAATAGCTTAGAGAGAGAGAAAGAGAGAGAGAGAAAGAGAGAAAGAGAGAGAGAAAGAGAAAGAGAGAGAGAGAGAGAGAGAGAGAGAGAACTCGTGAAATAAAAAGGCTCGTTTTTTTTCCGTGACGCCCAGGTCGAAACAGCGTGCACTCGGCCTCGAATGCATTTCGATTCTCTCTTTTTTTCTCTCTTTCTCTCTCATAGAAAAAGAGAAGAAAGGAAATGAGAATGAGAGAGAGAGAGAGAGAAAGAGGTTGGAAAAAGGTTGTGGTTGCACAAAGGTGCCAGAACGGTGACAGTGAAGAAGCAGCGTAGGTGACTCCACGCTCGGTTACTAATTTTTTCTTTTTCTTTATTCCTTTTTTTCAATTTTTCTTTTTTTTTTTTTTCTTTTTTCTTTTTTGCCCCCGCTCTCCTTTTTTTCTGATTATTTTATGGTAATGAAGCTAATTAAAAAAGGCAAGTAAAAAGATTCAAGTGTTTTTAACGCGCGCGTAAACGAATAAAAAAAAAAAGAAATAAAGGGAGAGAGAGKGAGAGAGAGAGAGAGGAAGGGAAAACGTGTGTGTTCACGTAGGAATCATGTGTAATCCACGTGTGTACTTTTGAGTTATACATATATATATATTGTTACCTTTCTTCGTCCATTTCGATGGAATACTTCCTTCTCGAAAAATGAATTCGTTCTGCTTGATCTATTTCTTCTTTGGAATATGCGTTGATAAATAAATTCTGTAAAAAAAAAAAAAAAAAAAGAGAAAAGAGAAAATTAAAAATGATTAATCTCGTCAAAGTGAGAATATTAGTAGTAGTAATAATAGTAGCAGCAGCAGTAGTATTTATCGTAGAATTTCATTTGAAAAAATTTAATTCGATTATACTAAATCATAACGATTAATAATTAATCTATAAAGATTTCCTGTCATCTAAGGATATTATATACAAAAAAAGCCAAAGTTGACAATAATTTAAACGTGAAATCATGGAGAAAAAATGGGAAAAGAGAGGAAAGGAGTGTGTTGCTCGTCGCTTCGTAGTTTATAGAATCCTCTCAAGGAATTTGAAAAAGAGGCCTCCATCTGGCAACTCGCTCGTTCGTAGAAGAAACGAGTCCTCCTCCTCCTCCTCCTCCTCCTCTTCCTCCTCTTCTCGGCGTGTGCGCGCGCGCGTGCTTACTCTCGTCCCCTTTTCGTTTACTAATTACTTAAACTCGCAATTAAGCGCACCCTCGTAGTGTGTGTGAGTGAGTGAGTAAGTAAGTGAGTGAGAGTGAGAGAAAGAAAGAAAGAAAGAAAGAAAGAAAGATAGAAAGAGAGGACCCGCGGAAGCGTGATTCGCACCTACCCCTTACACCTTTCCTCCTCCATCTTTTCCACTACCAGGTATTATACCATACCATACCTCACCTTACCCTCCCCCCAGCTCTGTTCTTTCCTCTTTCCTATTTACAACCCTTTTTACCTTTCTCTCTCCTTCCTCTGACGCTCTTTCGCGCTTTGTTTCCCCATGGCTCGATTCTTCCCTTTCTTTCTTTCTTCCTTCCTTCCTTCCTTCCTTCCGTTTCGTTCATTTTCTTCATCCCCCTAACCCCTGTCTCCGTTTTACTTCTCCTCCCCTCCTCCTTCTCTCTATCTTTCTTTTCCTCGCTATCTCGACATCCTCTCTCTCGATCCCTTCTACTTCAACCAACTTTACTTTGTTCTATCCTAATGTTTCGTGTATGTGTGTTGTGTCGTGTATCTAACTAGGTGTATATCTTTCGTTTTATTCGTAAAAAAAGAAAAGAAAGATAGGTAAGCTTTCTACGTTTACTACTATCTTTATCTTTATCTTTTTTTTTTATCTTTACTCCCACTCTCCCTTCTTCTTCTTCTTCTTCTTCTTCTTCTTTAGTCTCCCTTTGTATGTATAAACGTGAAGCGTGTTATGCGTCGACACCGTTCCAATGCGCGTGTCCTCCTCTCACTTAATTAACGTGCATTCGCACGCACTCTGTTAAACGTTAACGTGCTCACCCTTTCTTCTCTCTCTTTCTTTCTTTTTCTTTTTTTTTTCTTTCTGAAGATAACGCTGACGGCGTTATGATGGTGATGATGATCTCGCAAAGTAGTAGTGGTAGTAATAGTAATAGAGTAGTAGGGAGTGTAGTAGAAGGTGTTCTCTTCACACACCGAGATCTTAGTCCCTGATATGGTCAAGAATCGTAAATGCACCGACACGCTTCGATATACGCGAAGAATACGATAATGTTAGTTAACTTTTCTACTTCCTTCTCGGTTATTCGTCTCCTTCATCTTTCTCTTCCTAATTTTCTTTTCTTTTTTTTTTTCTGGAGGATTTTTTTCTTCAAAGTGTTCGATAATAATATGGCGAAAATATTATTGGTAATTTGTCTCTTGCGCTATACGGATTTTAAAAAAAGAAACATTACCAGATCAACACATTACTCATTTTGGGTTTGATTTAAATATTGCAAATCTGAAACATCTGTTAATTATTAACACGTTAACGCCGCTCATTTTTTAATTGACGATCGATTCGACAAGGACAACTTTCTTCTTCTTCTTTTTTTCATTTCATAATTTGTTAACTATTCTTTCTGAGATTTTTTGGTACTTTATATACTTTTACGGAATAAAAATTATTTTTTAAGAAATTATATATAAACGTCATTTGCATATACATCAACGAGAATTGAACATATATTATATCAATATAAATGTTAATAAATATTCATTGACAATAAATAGATATATACGATTTAACAAAAATACATATAATGATATTTTTTTCTTGGGGGAGCAGGAGGAATAGGTGGGCGGTTCCGTTTTTTCTACCGAAACGTAAGAAAAATAATTCGAATAGATTAATACACAATTTAAGATCAAATAGAATTAAAAGAGAGTTGAGATATAAAATAAATATTTGGTTAGTGTATTAATTTCGCACCATTTTCTTTCATCATCGACCTAGCCAGCCAGCCAGTCAGCCAGCCAGCCAGCCAAACGCGCGTGGTGCATCGGAATCAACGATGCGAAAAACGTGTGCCACCGGCGCAGGCGCGTTCGGATCAACGATTAAGGAACACCGTGTATATAAGCTTGGTTGTTCGCTCACGCATGCGCTTCCAACTACTTGGTCCAATCCGGATTCGCGAGAAAAAAAGAAAGAGAGAGATAGTAGGAGAGAAAGAACCAGGGATGAAAGAAAAATGGCTTTCTCGTTCGTCGAATCGTCGTCGTTTCGTTATATCTCGAACTTTCTTCTGTAAGCAGCTTCCTTCCTTCCTTCTTTTTCGTATTTTTTTTCTTTATCGTTTCATATCTTTCTCAAACTCTCCTTTATATACCCTTTTAAAGGACTTTTTTTAAACACATATCCTGTCAACTTTTGAAAACTTAATAAGAACGATATTATTCTCTTTACTCACGAACGAAAAAAAAAGATATATACATATATATATATATATATATGTATATACTTACGATTGTACGATAATCATTCCTTTTTCAACCCCTTCCTACTCCCCAACCCACCTTACAAATTCGTACCTTCGAGGCATAAGAAAAAACGTTGGAACGGACAAAACGTCTCTTTTTATCCGTCATACGATCGAAAATTCTTTCCACGTAAAGAGGAGAGAGAGAGAGAGAGAGAGAGAGAGAGAGAGAGAGAGAGAGAGAGAGAGAGA
>NW_014569685.1:372343-397469 GCF_001313835.1 Polistes canadensis | reverse complement strand
AAAAAAAAAAAAAAAATATAAAAGAGACTATCATCGGTCCTCTTGCGCAAAAGAATTACTCGTGTCGGATTGGTGAATGTATGTGTGTGTGTGTCTGTGTACGCGATGCGAACAAAAAAAAATGCCGAAATCTTTACACTCGTTTTCTTCAAACGCGCCGTCTAAATGGAAAACCAATGCGGGGAGCCCTTTGACACGCGACATCAATACTGAAAAAGAGAAAGATAAAAGGAAAGAAAGAAAGAAAGAGAAAAATGATCGCGCGTTTTAAAACAATTCAATTGCCAGCCGACAAATCTTTCGCATCTCTCTTTTGTGTTACTTTTTTTTCTTAGATTATATATATATATTCAATTTACAATTACATACTTATAAACAATGTCAATTATTATCGATGGGGAACATGCACACCAGCTTTGATGATATCGCGTATTAAATTTATCAAACAAATGCCGACGCAATCTAATGGGGGAAAGATTCTTTGTGAAGTTAATGCGTGACCGATTTCAAAAAGTATATATCCTTGGTATATTATTTTAATATCATAATTGGTATTTTTTTTTTTCTATTTCTTTTAAAACAATTATTCCGAAATATTACTGGAATACTCGTTATACTTATAACCACGAATAATCTTGAGAATTTCGAATATGCTAAAGGTCTCCCTATACCAACCAACCACCCATCCACCCACCCAACCAACCCTAAAAGAGATGATTTCGATGATGTGAAGAGGTATAAACTCCGAAGGATCGCGTATTTTCGAATCGTAGGCGCGAATAATGTGAAGAGGCACGGCCCCAGGTTTCGGACCACAAATCATCCTCGAAGGAATCTAATTTACGAGCGCCAAGCACGGCTTAGGATAGAAGAGAGAGGGACCTAGTATATGGAAACGTATTAGTATTAGTATTATGCATAATATATCCGCTATAAACATATAAACCAATACTAAATTCTATCTACGTGCGTATATAGAAAAAAAAAAAAAAACGAAAAAGAAATATAAAGTGAGACAGAGATAAAAGAAAGAGAGAGAGAGAGAAAGGTGGACCCCATAGGTCCACCTTAAATGTGGGAAGTTGAAAAATGCGAATGCCCATTAAAAGATTCGGCCTGGCAGTTCGGTGTGCCCGAGCAATGGTGACGTCCTTCACCATGAGAAAGAAAGAAGAGATGGCTAGAAGGGGGAGGAGGAGGAGAAAGGTGGAGAAGGGGGTCGGTCATCCTCGATTTCTCTCTCATCGTCGATTTACTGGTTACCGGTTTCACTAAAATCCAAAGCTGAAGCACGAGGCTCACCGCGATTAGCCGGCTCCTTTGTCACGGATATCCAGACTCGGATTTCACAAATGATTCACCGATTATCGTTAGGCTCCCTTTTTAATCAACATCTCGTTCGTTTAAAAAATGAAATAGATATAGAATAGATATGTACGTGTATATATATATATATATATATACTGATATATCATTACATACTCGTTTTATCGATTCAATATGATTTATTTTATATTAGTAAACACATTGTTTTTTTTTCTTTTTTTTCTGGATATCCTTTGTAGATAAGATTATTTAAAAAGATCGAAATATTTTATCGTTTTTCGGCAAAGAAGAAAAAAACTCTGCTTAGATCTCATACGATTAGATTAAAATATCTCTCGTTAAATAAATAAGGATTTTTTTTTGTATACGTGTGTGTATGTGCACAGCGAGTGTTAAATTTCAAATGCAACAACAACGTTATGCTTATTATATTTTTTTGACGATTAAAACAATCTAGTAATAGATACATTGGTATAACGTTATTACATATTTAATGAGTATAACACGAAGAAACTTTTTATAAGATGTCAATTAAGCAAATACGAAAAATAATAATAATAATAATACGGTAAACGTTCGTCATTTAAAAAACGTGTGTGTTTTTATAGCTGTAAAAACAAGTGGAATATTCGATTTCTTAGCGTTTAACAGTTGATCATCTGTTGTTTTTTTCATCGTTATTTAAATTTTTTTTTTAGTATCAGAAACAATATACATTAAAGTAACGATAATTGGAAGTATATATTTCCTTAAATATGACATAATTATTAATATAATTCGAATATTAAACACACACAATCTAATATTTTATTAAACGACAATTAAATCAAGGACATTAGTAAAAAAATATATAAAAGTATTCAATTTACCTTAATTGATTGTTAATTAATCGAAGAACATGTGTATTGTTGTTTAAAAGCACCGAATATATGGTGGGAGTAACGTCCTCTTCGAAATCCCTCGCTAGACTGGCACGGTGTCCTCTGTGAATGTTCTTTTATCGAATGTTGTTTTCCACACTTTCCGTAACGTATAACTTCTATTAATTACGAATATTCCTTACGTTATGCATGTACAACCTTCGGAAAGTCATAGAAACAATATTCAATAAAAGAACTTTCACAGAGGACAATGACTCACTTCAACGGTGGATTTCGAAGAGGACGGTACTCCCGAACATATATTCCAAGGTATTAAACAATAATAGACATTTTTATCGATTAATTAACAATTTTTTTAATATACTAACACCCTCTCTTTATATTTTAGCTTGTTTTAACACATATGTATTAGTATAAGCATTACAAACTTATTAACATATTTTTACTATTAAATCATTATCACACTGCGCATGAGCGTTAAAAAAATTACATAAAATAGATAAAAATACTAAAATCAGAGCATTATAATCTTAAATTTTATTGATTTATTGATTATTTCCTTTACACACATGCGCAACGTTCGGAAAGTCATATAAACAATATTCAATAAAAATACTTTCGCAGAGGACAATGAACCAGTCTAACGTAAGATTTCGAAGAGGACGGTTCGTAGATCATATACTCCTTGTTTTTTAACTACAATATACAATTCTTTCGATTAATTAACTATCATTTAATGTAAATCAAACATTCTAATTAACTTTTTATTAATATTGCTGATCGTTTAACCTGAATTATTTTACATTTATTTTAACGTTTTTAGCAAGCGATAACTTTGTGTTAAAAATGTTCGTATAATAAAATATCAGATCAAAATTGTTTAATATTCGAAATATATTTATAGATATCCTTAAATTCTTGGCCGATGTCCTCGAAGTTGACCGGCTACCTTTTTACCGACTTACTCAAACTTTGAACCAATAGTTTATCGCTTTAATCTTCTTCGATGGTCCAGCACGATAAGAATGAATGATCGAATTTTACGAATAATATTAATCTAACATATAATAAGATCAAATATTCGAATTTATCGAACGTTTTATTATAAAAATAACTGTGTATACAATTTTTTATTCGTATCATCTCTAATATCCTTTATATATTTTTATTTTACATTCATTATATATTATTTCTATTAAAAACATTTTATTAATTTATTCCGAATACAAGCTCATCATATCATCATGAGATTAAAAATCAATGTTATACTATATTGCAAATTGATTAATTATTGTATTACAAATTGCATTTGATTTATATTTTGAAGGAACGAATATACCATAGTAAAAAAAAATTGTCGAATAGATAATAATTAGAAAATAATTTCTATCCAAATAAATATAGTTCGATTAAAAATTGTTGTAATGATTAGGAAATCGATAGAAAATTTATATAAGCAATCTCTTTTTTTTTTTTTAATGAATTCTTTCTCAAACCAAGATCGTAGATCGTAGATAATGATAGGAACACTACTCTTAGACGGATGAAAAACGTTTTCGTTCTGGCGCGTGAACGCGAAGTTACTCACGCGTGACCCAACGACGACAGGTGAGGAACAACAAGAAAGATCTCTCTCTCTACGTTCTCAAGTATCTTATCCTAAGTTTTCGCATTCCGTGATGCACGCGTGCGCGCACGCGTGCACCCACTATTTAGTAAGTAACAATCCTAACGTTGGAATATATCTGACACCGCGTAACCGTATCTTTTGCGTGTCCCCACGTATCCGATTCGTCGTACATGTTATCTTTTAACACGCGCCGTTGCACGGGCCCAACTTTTATACCTCTTTCTCTTTTTAACGAACGATGGATGGATAGATGGGATGATGATGATGATGATGATGATGATGATGATGATGATGATCTTTTATGTTACCAATGCGGGTAGCAATTTCTCCTTATTCTGCCGATTCTTTTCTATTTACGAAACGAGATCGATACGCGTTAACAAAATTAAACTTATTTTTATCATGTTCACATTTCGTATATATTATATATTATATCATGATTTTTCATGCTCTAATTATAGTGTAAATAACTTCATTATATTATCTATCTTTTTTATCTATCCTTTATTTGACTAGTCAAAACAATTTTATATATACAGATACTTTTAGAATTTATTTATATATATTTTTTTTTATAATCAAAACATTTATATAATAGTTGCTCAACTTTTTACGATTTCAAATAAATTTTCTCAACGAATTAGCCTATTAACGATAACCATTTTTATGCTTGACAAATGATTAATGAATATGATACATAACATATGTGTAGATTTTATTTTTCTTTGCTTTTACGGAATTAATCGATTTGACGAACGAATGATTTATATACATACGTATATACATACATACATACATACATACGTTTGACATAATATAATTCTAAAACGTGTCTAAATAATAAATAAAAAGTGAGATATTAATTTAAAAAAATTGTCAAGAAAACGATTGATATTTTTGTTTTACCTCCTGTTACGTTATATATATATATATTTGGAAGAAAAAATTTTGTGAAATTGTTCGTGTCCACTTGTGTTGTCCTTGTTTCCGAAGATGCGGGGTCTTATATCCTCGCGTGCAGAAATCGCGAGCAGCAAAAGCAACACGTCGTCGTGCCAGTTTCACGGGCCGTCTACGTCCGCTTTTTTTTTCTTTTTCTTTTGGTTTATTTTTTTTTTACCTTCGCCGAACGATTTTCACCATTACGAACGACGCGAAACACGTGTAATATTATATCGATTGGTCGATCTCGATGACGAGAGATAGCAGCGACTGCTGGCTGGCTGCTGCTATGTCGTACCTGTCGATACCCAAGGAGATAAATACCGACGTCGAAGGAGAGAATCGTTGGTGCAGAACGAAATTAATCGTACGTGTGCTTTATGAGAATTTAATAAACGTCGTCTCTTTATTCTATATACTTTGGGCCGAATTAAACAAAAATTACCATTATATTTTATCCATTTTAAGTATCTCCATAATAAATATCCTATCTAATTGAGGACCAGGGAAGGGTGAAGGGGAGAAGGGGGGGGGAAAGATGAACTAATTCTTTCTTATATGGATAATATTTATACATTATCGTAGTATTTTATATTTAAAAATAAATAGGACATTGAGAAATACACGGGATAAAACAAACGCGTATAAAGGTTCAAGTAGTTTTGTTCTTTTTCTCTCTTTTCAGAAAGAAAAATAGAAAAAGAGAGGAAGATAAATTCATCGTAGACTTTGCTTTAGATCTCATGAAATATTCCGTCCGTAATTCTCGTTCCTCTTCCTGACCAGCAGCAACCTCTCTCTCTTTCTCTCTTTCTCTCTTTCTACGGTGGGCCGATATTATTTTTGAAAATCTCGCGCAAACGACAGCATTCCTGGGTGGGGCAGTCCTGGCATTAAATCATCCTGGCACAGCAGCAGCACCACCACCACCACCACCAGCATCAGCACCAGCACCAGCAGCAGCACCAGCAGCAACACGGCAGCAACGAGCAATGCTTGCTGCTGCTGCTGTTGCTCTGGCTGAACTGGGAAAGAGAAAAAGAGAGAGAAAAAGAGAAAGAGAAAGAGAAAGAGACGAAGAACGGTGTCTCGCCTCTCTCCGCTAGTCGCCACCATTGCCATAACCAACCTCACACCGTAACTTCCCCATGACACACGGTTTATTGCGAGTGTACTCCACCGTCGCTAATAAATTCCTTTTTGGGCAGCGACCTATTTGAACGAGGTCTCTCTTTCTCTCTCTCTCTCTCTCTTATTCTCTCTCTTGTTGTCGTTCAGCCTCGACTTTTTTAATTTACGATAGGCGCGAGTCACTGCATCACGTTCGCTTAACTCACTCGATCCGAAGCGACGACGAGAGACGACGGTTCATCGATTCGACGTTGGAAAAATAAATTTACATTGACTGTTGATCCTAAAGGAGGAATTCGTTTTCTTTTACTCGAATATCGTATATCTCCCATAAATTTAACGTCAAATCAATAATTATTATAAATAGAATTTAAATGGTATTATCCCTTGATATATTATTAGAAAAATTCCGAGATTGTTTGAATAATAAAATCAGCAGAAGAAGAAAAGAATATAATATTCTTTTTTTTTTTTTTTTTTTTTTTTTTTTTTCTCTTTTAGTTACTACTGTATTACCTAAGTAAGTACTTATACTCGTAGAATCAAAAATTCGTGAAACACGAAGGCAAACGTAAAGAACGAGCTAAAATACACTCTTTGCAATTTTGTTGGAAAGAACGTCGAGTGGCAAACGAACGAGCGAAGGAAGGAACGACGGAACGAATGAAGGAACGAATCAACGAACGAGCAGGTTCGATCTCTCTACAGGGGTCGGGGGTCTCTTCTCGTTCGTTCTCTCGTTTCTCGTTCATGGACAAGCTGACAAACCGTTCGTTGGTTCGGTCCACCAACGAGAGCAAACACTTGGAGTTCTACGGAGCTCTCACTCACTCAGGGTCCCTCTCTTGGAAGCATGCTTCTTCTTCTTCTTTTTCTTTTTCTCGGGTCCGATCGAACGCTCGCGAGTTTCAGGAGGGAAGGACAAACACTCTGGCAAGCGTGTCTTACGCACTTCCAACTCGAGAGAAGTACGGGATGTACACATTGGAACACGTTTGCTATTAACGAAACGGCTTTCTTCGTTCTTCTACCGTTCAGAAAGAAGTCCCATGGTTAGCGAGAAACACGTGGCATAGTCCGTCCACTCTCATCTGGCATACCCCTAATTAAGCGCGATACGTGCTTCGAGTGCTCTTCGCTACGTTTCCTACTCCTGTCCATAGATTTTACGTATATGTAAGAGCGTGTATACCAACCTACACACACACACATATATATATACACGTACTCTTACAATAAAGAGATGCATTGGTGTACCCGACGATTCGAGTTTCGTACCTACCGTCCAGCAACAGAACACACGTGGCTGGCGATTACTCGAGTACCTTTCGAGGATACTCGAGAAGTAGACGTTCTCTTTCTCTCTTCTCTCCTCTCTTCTTCTTCTGTATACCTCCAACGTGGACGTTTAAACGTGGACGACGGCGAATCGCCATTCCTGCGGTCCGCGAGCTTTCCTCCTCTAATTACTACGCTAGGGAACTTCGTCTCGAGAGAATTTCGTTGGACGGAATTGAAGTGAGAGAGAGAAGATAGAAATAAAGAGAATTCACGAGGGATCAAACTTATTTTCATCTATATCGTGAATAATTGTTTAAAGTGAGCGTTACTATACGTTATAGTTGTGTATACTTATTATACATTTTTTTTTTTAAAAAAAGAGGATCACATTCTTCGGTACGAAAAAAATCACTTCGATCATAGAAGGTATAAATAATTTCTATAATTAGCTATTTCACATAAATGTAGTTCATGTAAAAAAAAAAAAAAAAGAAAGATTCGTATAGAAAAGAAATAAGTGTATCTTATTGAAGTAAGTATGAAAAGGAAGCTTTCTCGACGATGTTTCATGGAATACACGTGCCTCGGATTTAAATTCACACTATTTTATTATATGTTCGAATGGAAGGTGTGAAAATCGAGTGGCCGATTTAATGGTTTCCTTTCCTCTCTTTCTCTTTGTCTCACTTTTTCGTATGCATGTATGTATGCGTATTCGTAGCGGTGGCACGTTCGTAAGTACGCCATCGTATTCTCGCAAAGTACAATGAGGAGGAGACGCGAATCCGATTTCGTAGGAATCCCTCGTTCGCGTGTACGAGTCAAACGCGGCCAAAAAGGAATCCCGTTGTGGTAGAAACCCTTCTCATATATGTATATACATATACATATATATGAATAATGCTACGTGATTGGCGTTAAATTAACCCCAACGTAATTTCACACGGGATCTCGTGGAGCGTACCAGAGACTTGACCATCGTACACGACCCATCTGAATTAATGCGGTTGTGTAGTAGACCTATTTATTGCTTTTGCTTTTGTACGTATAATCAATATAACGCACCGTATTATTACGTTTCTTCCGGTATAATTTGACTTAACATTATATATATCGTATAAATTTTCGATGTTTCGAAGAAGACGACAACTACGTTCCATCAAGTCATTTCTCTCCCCCGATATCATCCGAACGACATTTCGTGCGAGAAATGAAACTTGTTATTCGAGATAACTCGAGAAAGAAGGTGTAATAGCGTGTATGGTGGTAGCTCACGACGAGTAAAACGTTTTAAGCAAAGGATAAAAACAAGTGAACTTAACAAAATATTATACCTGCGTATAATATACATATATACACATATTATAGAAATAATATTTAAGTGTATACGAGGACGAGACAGGTAATCTTTTACAAATTGATATAAGTCATTTTATGTGCAAGGAATAACACTTCATCTCGATAACGAATAAGTCTTACGAATAACGTCATTTAATTATATATATATAAAATCATTTTTCACATATATATCGCAAATCGATCGAATCGCCTGGTATATTAGATTGTCCCATAAGTTCCTTCCTTTATGATATTTGTTGTTTAAGGTTGATTTATTGTGTTATATATGAACACGTATTTTAAAAGAGCTGTGAAACGATTGAAATCGATGCCATAAATGGACAATAGATAAGCCTGCATGTCTACAAACATAGCCAGCTCGAAGTCATACATAGCATGGCGCGGAAATAACTTATGGGACAATCTAATACCCCTCAGGTTATCAAAGAAAATCGCGTAATTCCGGGATCGGTTACAGAGTTTCTTTACTTTAACAACGTGAACTGCAACGATACCTGCTTGGGTGTACTCTTTTGATCGTTTAGAAAACCCGTTTAGAGAACGACCGAAGGAAGGAGAATGAGAATGAGAATGAGAAAGAGAATCGGGTCAAGTGCAGGACGATCAACCGTACGATTTATTACCTGCAACGGATCGTACCGTCTACGAACGGATTCTTAAGAGTCGTGCAGGAATTAATTGCTGGTAGCAACCCCTACTGCTGCGTACTTCAATGGTATACATGATTTTCACACACACACACACATATTTATACGCGCGCACACATATATATAGATTATAGTATGTATATACTTACTCGTATCCACGGTTTTCTCACTCGTACGAGGACGATGATGACGATGACGACAGTGACGACAACGACGACGACGACGACGACGACGACAACGACAAGAAAAACAAGAACCACGAGTGTTTTGCGAACGCTAGCGAAACGAAGCTTTTTCTCGACGAGTGGCAGCGGATATTACGGATAATTAATTGGAAATGGTACTTGACACTTGTTACTCGTACGGAATCGTTACGACGCAATACGATGGAAATAACGTTAACGCGTTTAATATTTCCTTTTCCTGTTTGTTTGCCCTTCAAATAAATATTAAACTAATTTGAACGAATTCAGAAATGAAAAACATAGGATGATATTTATATATATATATATATAGATATAGATATATCTTATATATTCGCATATTTGTAAACGTGTATTATAATAAGTAAGAGAAATGAGAGATAACGTTTGAACGAATAAATTTTCAAGATTTTCTTAGGAATGACAAACAAAAAAATTCCCTTTTTTCTTTAACTTTTTTTTTTTTCTTTTACTTTTTTTTTTGTTTATCTTAGATCTTAATCTGAAATTATTACGGATATCATTTCTGTGCTTTGCATCGAAATCGAGATGCTCGAATCCTGTTCAAAGCAGGAGAGCAAAACGGTCGGTTAGCCTCCGGAAATCCTGAAGGTGGCCTTGCGAGAGAGGAAAGAAACCAACCAAAGAGGTTCGACAAATTGCCGGGGCGAGGTGGGGGGGGACAAAAGGGGAAAAGGAAGGAAGGAAAGAGACGTACATGGCGAATGGAAGAGTACTGCTGTGTACTTCAAACTCTCGCAGCTTGATAATCGTCGAAGAGACGAGTTCTCGAGAGTTTCGGACTGGCCTTCCTTCCTTCCATTTTCTTTTTTCTTTTTTCTTTCTCCCACCGAGAAAGAGAGAAAGAGAGAGAGAGAGAGAGAGAGAAACTCATGTTTTCAGCATCACCTCCGGGCCAATGTTTTCTGTTTGCTTTTAATTTATGACGTTGCATAATTAGTTTTGTCGAAAGTGAAATTCTTTTGTGACCACGACTGGCTACATCGGTTGAGTTGACTGAAACGTTCGGGGTCCTCCGGGAAAGAGGAACTCTCGGAATTCGTAAATCGATTTCAAACGGCAAATATACATTTCCATTATTTTTTTTCTTTTCCCCCTTCTTTTATTTTTCTTCTCTTTCCCCCTTTTGTTCCACCATTTTTCTCTTTTCCTTCTTCTTTTTCGACATAACTTATTTAACATAGTTCTTTGTTGTTCCCTCTCCCCCAATAGGAATAGGAGGTTTCATGTTAAAATAATAATGATTTTTAATCATTAAAATGTGTGTAATTAAATACGATACGTGTTCAGTAGACATAAGTGTATACTTTTTCTCGATAACGAATTATTATTTATTATTGACCAAATTTTGATGACATATGACAAGATGATTTTGGCAACAACGAGAAAAAAGAGGAAAAAAAAAGAAGAAAAATAGAAAGAAAGAAAGAAAGAGAAAGAGAAGGGCGAGGGTAAAGGTAAAGATGTGCTGATATTTAAGAGGACGCGAAGACGCACATAATGTTCTTGCAATTTGATATCATAAGGTTCCACCGAAGGAAGATAGGAGGCCGGCCCTAATGGATCGTCCATTATCTAACATCTAATATTTCTTCTACTAGAGAGATAAATTTTTGGATTACTCCAAGACGTTATCATCCTGATCTCTAGGCGGAATTTTTATTTTGCTTCTTCATTCTCTATATTCTATCACTTTTGAAAATATTATTTTCTTCTCTATTTCACAAATTTTTTTTGTCAATTCACGAATGGGAAAATAATACACAACGAATATATATATATATATATATTTTTTTTATTTAGTAAATTCTTCAATAAAACAGATTTTTTTTTGAAGAAAACGAATCGTGTAACACTCGATCGTTGGATTTCTTTTTCTTTTTTTTTTTTTTCCTTACAAATACAAACTCAATGTAAATACTTACATACATAGGAGATGTACACACATGTGATGATGATCGAAGGAACGAAAATAGGAGGACATCCTAAGCTAGTGTCAATTTGTACGGAAAACGAAGTAGCGACATTAGAGATGTTACGACGGGTCTCGAATTTCACGAGTAAATTTCGAAGGGTTTCTACTTCCGTCCTTTTCATTCTTCGCATCATTCCGTGTTCACGGTCTTTCGACAATTAAATTCAAACACAAAGAGACTATTTTTAATCTGTTCGCGTCTATAATCAAATTTCACGTATTATATTCAAAATGTTTAGCGTATTAGAAACATCGATCAAATTTATATCGAGATTGAAACGTAAAGAATTTTTTCTACGATAAGAAAAAAAGAAGAAACAAAAGATTCAATTTAAATTGCAAATTAAAAATTGTTATATCGTAAATAAAATTGTGTTAGATATACGCGTAAAAAAAAAAAAAAAATAAAAAAGAAAAATAAGTAAACGTATAATTTAACGTATAATTATTTCTAATACATTTTATATTCGTTTTAATGTATAATTATACACGAGAACGCGTTGTTAATAACGTGTTCATTAAATTCTGTTGTAACGCATCTTATTTGAATAAATGAAGAAAAAAAACAAACAAAAACAAATAATAGAATAGAACGGTTACGTTTTAATATTTCGTTATAAATTTTGTCAAGTTAATTATCACGTTAATTATCGTTAATAAATTCGAATAATTTGCGAACATAATATCAATTCGAAAGATTCATTTTAGACTTGCGCGATGACTCAGGATACTCCTCCGTTGTTTTCTTCTTCGTTGTGTCGTCGTCGTTGTGTGTTGTTGTCGAGAAGTGTTAACTGCCCAGTCACGATGCACATGTTCAACCAACGAAACGTGCTATTCCGAGCTTGTATAATATTCTTGCGATATACCGCATACGTTTGCGTCATATATCCCACCATTTAACTTTTTATATCGTAAGGTTATTGACACCATTAGCCAAACATTGTTGGTCCTATTCAAGAAAATACATCAAAATATTGTATCTAATTAAATGGTAGATAAAATTTGAACAAATATTTTTCAGATTCAAATACCGTACGCGTATATATAATTTAATATTATAATTACAAAGTATATATTATATGTAGAAAAGATTTCAATTTCGTACGATGTATTATTATACATTTCTCTGCGATTAAATTTATAATACGGAATAAGAATGTAGTTCAGTTTTGTTGTAGTAAACACGAAACGAAGAAAGAAAACAAATTTCTAGAGGAAACATGACGTCGGTCACATACTACGTATAATTCTATATACGACAGGCATTCGTTTTGAATGTGTTCAATGATATCATCGATTTATTTACATTTGTCGGCAATTGTCAGAAGAACTTATGACCTTTTACGTTCGATTATGTATAAGAATTTGAGTGAAGGTCTCGAAAGAAGAAATGAAGTACCCATCGCGTTTCACGGATCATCTACGACACGTATATACATACATACATACATACACGTGTTGGTCTTCTTGAGTCAGTGTCATCTCATATTCATTTTTCGAAGAATTATCAATAATACCCGTCTTATTTCTTAAAATAATTTAACCGAAAAATGGTTAAAAGTCTTTAAATCGAAAGAGCACGTGTAAAAACGATGAATTATTCGTTCGTAATTTTCGAGATAACAAAACAGTCGGAGTCACGTAATCTTAGAAGAAATAATATCGATGACGTCACATTCGTCTATATTTTCAAAAACGTTTTGTAATCCGAAATACGAGAAAGTTGTTAGAAAATATTATTATTATTATCATTATCATCATCATTATCATCGAAGCAAAGATTATTCTTCTTCCTGGCGCGAGGATGGAGGTGGGGGGAATATGACGCGTGTTTTAAATCGAACGATTCATTAACATCTCGGAAATGAAAAAAAAAAAAGAAAAAGAGAAAAAAAGAAAAAAAGGAAGGCGCAGAAAAAAGTGTCGATCATCGATCTTTGTACTCGAAAAATAGACACGCGTTAAGAAAAGTGAGATTTCCGGTGATACGCGACAGATATAAGGTTCGACAAAGTGAAAAAGAGAGGGGGTAGGAGGAGAAGGGGGGAAAAAGGAAGAGGATAAATGTGAGAGGAGAATCCTAAAGGGGAAAAGAGAAAGAAGACACTACCGTATGTGATTCCCGTATGTGTCAGAGACAGGAGACACGGTGGGTGCTCAGCGTGTTTTATTGCGAGTGTATGGACGCGTGTGTTTTTCTCGCACACTTTTATGAATTTACCTGTCTCTACCCGTGGAGGGTAGAGTCATAGGAGGCATCGTCGGCCACCGTGACTACCGAATCCGAATCTGTGAAACATGTTGGTCGCACGCGACGAAAGAAAGACCGAAACTCTGAGACCGACCAGTTTCTATATTCCCTTCTCGATATCCAGATTACACGTATACATTATATATGTGTGTATGTGTATATCGAAACTTGTATTATGTAAGTTTTTCTCGGTTATTTTTACGGGAAGTAAGGGAAAGTTTATACGCACTTGTACGCACCTGCGTAAGCGACTATATATGTATATATATATAGGTTAACCTTCGACACCCTATATATCTCTCTACGCATATATCTGTAACTGCACTCTCGGTGTCCATTGTGTAATTGGAACTGGTCATGTTTTCGCAGGAAACGGTATACTAACGCCAACGCGTATGCAGTTACATCGGTTTCCGTAGCCGCACCCAAGCCTCGGTGGTATCTCACGAGAGTTTCAGAGAGATAGGATGATCATCATCCCATCGTTCGTTTCATTTCACGTTGTTCCTCTCGAGTATTCGTATTTCTCGAAAAATAAAACAAAAAATATTTTTTAACTTTTACGTCGACGATTACCACCACCACCACCACCCCTTACGTTTATTTGCGAAATAAAAGAAATAAGGAAAGAAATAAAGAAAGATAGAAAAATAAAATTGAAAAAAAAAAAAAGAGAATTAGAGAAAGCAACGAATAGCAATGGACCAAAAAGAGGAGAGGAGAGAGTAGTTAGCCGGAGCTCTCTTCGGTGGAATTTTCAATGCGGAAAATCTTGGAGGTGAGATGGAATAAACTAGAGCTGGGGCATAACTCGAGCGAGGTTGCATTTGCAGGAGCCCACTGCTTTCTGCCGCTATAAATTCATAAACTACAAGTTCGAGATGGGAACCCTTCGTACGTCCTATCTTCTCTTCTCTTCTCTTCTCTACCTCCTCCTCCTTCTTGGTTTTGCCGATGGCGCTTCGAGGAGGAGGAGGAGAAACTGTTGGAAAGTTTGCTCGGTTAGCTCACAGCCTCCAGCTAGCAGCTCGCACGATGAGATTTGCTGCTGCTACCACCGCCACCACCACCACCACCACCACCACCACCGCCTTCACCACCACCTTCACTATCATCATCACCGCCACCACCATTGCCACTGCTGTTGCTTCCTTGCCTCCAGGAGAGGCGAGAAACTCGAGTCGGCGCCTCAATAAATTCACGAGTTGTTAGTTACAGTAAGAAACTCCGGTGGTTTTCGCACACCGACCAATCTACTACCTACCTACCTACCTACCTACCTTCCTACCTACCCACTACTCGCTCCGAGTCACTCCCTTTCCTCTCCTCTCTTCTCCTCTCTTCATCTTTCCTCTCCACTCTCTTCTCGCTCAAATATTAAATTTACTTTCCCTTCGAATCCGAGAGAAAATCGTCTTTCCTAGATATACCTACCTACTACCTAAATATTATATACATATATATATCTGTCTATTTTTGTTTCATTTCTTGTTTAAAATTTTCTTACAAGGATATATTTTATAGATATAACGAATATTTTTTTGTTATTTTGATTTCTCATCCATTAAAAATGCAATAAGTTTTTATTTAATCCTAGTTACGGAAGCAAGGTAATCACCTGAGATTATTCGAAACGCGTCATCGCGCAACGTCAAGACGATGTTATGTTATTTTTTTTTTTCTTTTCTTTTCTTTCGAAGAAACGTAGAAAGAAAGAAAGAGAGAAAGAGGTATTTCTTTTTACCTCAGCCCTTTACTTTCGTTAGAAATTATTCTTAGAAGTTGATACGCGTGAGACGAAAATCAAGCATGGTGCCACGTGCCACGATGTATTAATTATACGTTCCTATAAGCGGTAAAACTCGACGATGCGTAAGACGACGATCGGTAAGGTGGAACGTGCTTACCAAGCCGACGTGAAAGACGATTTAACATATAACTACACGAAGAAGAAGAAGAAGACGATGAAGAAGAAGAAGAAGAAAAAGAAGAAAAAGAAGAAGAAGAAGTGCGCGTGCGTTCACTGATTTCTCATTATCCCCGAGAGCTATTAGTTGTTCGTCGTCAAACGTGCTTCTTCGTTTTATTCTTCTTCTTCTTCTTCTTCTTCTTCTTCTTCTTATTCTTATTCTTCCCTCTTCTTCCTCTTCTCTTTTTCTTCTTTGTCGTTTAACCGCTCGAAAGATTTTCCAAGTATAATAATCGCTACGACGCACGAACGGACATTTTTACTCTTTTCTATACATTTCTGATTTGAAGAGAGAGTTTCCGCATTCAGATAATACTCTTATATAAGTAAATAAGTACCTAAAATACTCTCAAACTTTATATATCAGACATTGACCAAAATGAAAATTCAAGAGACATTTAAGTAAAGAAGTATTTACACTCTGCCGATTTGAAGTTTGAAATTTCTATCTAATAAATTCGGAGAAATAAGTATATCTCTGCGGAAAATGAAAAAAAAACAAAATAAAAAGAAAAAGAAAAGTAACCAACCGAGGTAGAGAAGAAAAACTAATTATAAATTTGTTCGTGCATCTTATAAACAAAATTATCCAAAGATAAAATACGTGGGTGTTCCAGTAAAAAAAACAAAAAAAAACACACACATTAAATTCATTCAAATGAATCTTTAATATTCGATTAACTGATGAGAAATCAGGAAAAGTGATGATTGGAGAAACATTTAAAGACCGCGAGTAGCGTAGATGTGTTAATGTTAGTTAAGTTTCTTAAGATAAGGAAGAAAAGATGAATAGAGAGGAAGAACGATGATGGTGGTGGTGGTGGTGATGATAGTGATAGGGGTGTAAAGGTAGAGAGACAAGGAAGGGTTGGTTAGCACGGCCAAGCAGAAAGGTAGGAATCGTACGAGGTGTCTCTGACAGCATGGAAATTACTACTCGACGAGACGAGACGACGTATTCCTCTATCTTTCTTCATTCCAACCGTCGTTGCCATCGGTCTGTATATTCTCTCTCTCTTTCTCATATATATATACACATACATACACACCCTACAAACATTCACCCAATCTCTTACATTCGACTTCTTCCTCTTGGTGCGTCATAAACCCCTGTTTCTGCCGTTTCGCACCCACGGTGTCTCGACTCGCATCGTTTCAAGCTATTCTCTCTGACGCGTTTTCTTCGTTTACTATCACCACCACCCTCAAAACCTTCTTTGTTTTTCTTCTTCCTTCGTGTCATTCTCTCTCTCTCTCTCTTTCTCTTTCTCTTGTTGTCTCTTTTCATTCGCGGATTCCACCGAGCACGCTTAAAACGGGGAAATTACATTTCGCATCGTCGTACCGTCCTCCTAGCAAGCTCCGAGGAGTCATTTCTATCGAAACGGACTTCTTTCTTTCTCTCTCTCTCTCTCTCTTTCTCTTTCTCTTTCTCATTCAACTTTATTAGCGACTACGAGAGATATCTTCTTCTTCCGTCTCGTCGGAGTCGTCGCTTTTCACTTAGCTATTCCCTTAGCCCCCATCTTTCCCACTTTACTCTTGTCGTTTCTCTTGAAAATGCATCGATTATGTCGCGACGTTTCCGATCTATTTCTTCCCTTTTGAATTACGATAATAATTTTATCATTATTTGAAAGAAATAGTGTATATATATAATACTAATATTAAAAAAGTATCTAAATAATAATATTTATCTTAGAAATAAATTTAAATTTAATCTCATAGATTACATTGCACGAATGAAATTTTTAATATTCTCAATATTTAACATTTAGTTTTCATAGGATACATGGATGATATATTCGATGTAAAAAATAAATTGGAGAAAAAATATCAACGAACGACCTTTGACATAGAGGAGGCAGCGTTATTATTAAACATACATAGTACATATACATATACATATACATATACATATATATATATACATTGTCGAAGCACCGGCCGAAATTTTATCCCTGGCATCGAATCCAGGGAATACAAAAATCTCTCTCTGTCTCTCTGTCTCTTTTTCTACCCCAAAAACGCAGCAGTACTATTTCGTGGATATCTCTCTAACGGTGGCTGGGTCGCGTCGCGTACGGTACATTGAAAAAAAAAATGTCTACCGTGGCAAGCCCGAAACGTTTTGCGCACCGTCGAACACAAACGTGGGTCGACATGGTCGTGGCTACCGGATTTCACCCCTGACTACACACTCTCTTTCGAGTCGACGATATTCTTCCTTTCTCTCTTTCTCCCTAAGCCTCCACCTCCACCTCCCCCTCTACCTCCACAACTACTACCACCCTTACTCCTTCCCTCCCGTTCCCTTCCCGTCGTCTTCCTGGTAGCCGTTCGAGCGGTTCTGGGTCCGCCATTTGATCCGGTTGACGATAGCCAACAGCAACCAGAGAAAGAGATGATGTGTTCCTCTGGAGAAGTAGGATCTTGTAAGGTAAAAATAAAATAGAAAAAAAAAATAGTAAAAGGAAAAAGAAGCCGGCGCGAGCTTAGAAAAAAGAAAAAAAAAAGGGCCCGACGCGATCTCTCATGTGAGCCTTAACGATTTATTCCGAACGACAGCGGCGGATCTCAACTCGAGTTTTTCATATCTCCCTTCAACGTTTCAACGCGTGTTTCCTCTAGATTTCTATATAAATCCGTCGAATATATATATATATATTTCAGTGAAAGAACAAATTAAAATCTCGGTTATTTTTTTTTTTTGCGATTATTTATATTTTTATCTAATTCTTCGTAAATTACTTTGAACAGTAAAAATTTGTATTAGGGTTGATTGGAAAGCCTAGTACAAATAGAAGGATAAAACGGATAGACAAACGGATAGACAGACAGACAGACAGACGGATAGATGGATAGACGGATAAAAAAAGAGAGATAAACAAAAGAGGAAAATAAAAAATGTTGGCACGGAAAGGAAGCGTGTTAAAAGCACCACCGGGCAAGCTTTACGAGCTCTCTCTCTCTTTCTCACACACCAAACACACACACACACACACATGAGGTTTTCGACGAGAGGATTTCTCGTCCCATCGTTGAGAGAAAGGAAACGCCATTGTAAACGCGAGCCGTTGCGGCTTTAGCCTAATAGAGAGTGGGTGGTATAGGAGTGAAAGAGAGGGGGTAAGTGATAGGACAAGGCCGTCTCTATAGGAAGAGGAGATCGAGAGCATTATGCAGGAAAAGGGCGCATGCGCATTTTACCTAACGGGGCGAGGCCGCTTTCGCGGAAGAGAATTCGCACACGCGATGACTATACCCGATTCAGTAAACGGGGGATCCTCCTCCCGTTGGGATCTTACGAATTTCGTCTTCAACTCCCTCCCCCCCCCTCCCCATAACATATATATATATAAATAAAAAATAAATAAACATGGGTTCGTTCGAGATCAAATCTTTTTCTCTCTCTGTTTCTCTTTCTGTGAACCAACCCACCATTTGCATTCGAGCATTGAAACGATCGAGTCGTTCGAGTTCTTAATTCTTAATTTCGTTTCGTGATTATTATTCATGAAATTTATTTTCTTTCTCTTTTTTTTTCTTTTTCTTTTTCTTCGACAGGATTTCGTATTTTCAATTATTCATTTTCGACAAGGAAAAAAAGTAAAGAAAGAAATTACAAAATTTGATTTATATATTTAATTATTAAATACTTTTAATGTGTTGGACAACTATGTATATATATATATATTTTTTTTTTTCTAATGAGTTTAAAAAGAAATGTTATTATATTACGAGGATATTTTTTGAATGAAATATTCGTTATGTCATTAAAATTTATTTTCTCTTTATTTCGACGATATGTTTTATCTTTTTGAATGTATTCATTATTTTACGATTAATCATATAAACTTTGATTGATATTTTTCATTTAATATTTGCAATTAGTTAGATACAATATTTCTGGTAGACGATAAAACTGTCGTGCACGAGATTTTTTGTTCTCGCGTTTTATTTAATAATTCATTTCTTTTTTTTTTCCATTTGTCGCAGATACACGCACGTTACACGTATATGAAATTTATTCAGAACGATGTCGTAAGTTTATTAGAATAACGAAGAAAGCTGCTAACGTCTCGGTTGGTAAACTTACTCGGAATGCGTCTACTGCTCGTCTACATCGAACAATTACTTTCCACTTGTCATGCTAATCGTAGGTGCGTGCGAGGGAACTCTAATCGCATAGCGCGTGACGTTCTTTCCTCCTCTTGCCCTCTCTCATATTATTCGAGCCCTTTTGAAGGCGTTGTGTGTCACGAGAACCGTTTCTTTTAACTATTACGTGCGGAAATTTCAATGATTCCTCAAAGATTCCATTTATTAACGTCCCATTATATCTCGGCTAATTCATCTGTATTTATTATTATACCATTTATTTTCTTTCTTTTTATTTTTTGTTTTTCGTTTTGTCATTTCCGATCCAACAAGAAAAATTTATAAAAATTATAATAATTAAATAATGAGAAAAAGTAAATTATATATATATATATACATAAATAAATTTCGATTAGAATATGAAAATAGAAATGTCATGTTCGTTTTCAAAAACCTTTTAACTCGTTATTGATAGAGATAAAAACCAGAAGGAAAATACACACACACACACACACACACACACACACATATGTACGCGTAAAACACGTACAATAAACGCATACATAGCCCTACCCTATTTAAGAAACATCTAAACCAACGCCTTGCATTCGAATTCTCGAAAATCGATTAACCGATGCTCCTTCACGTGTCCTAGGCGAAGAAGGGACGTTCCGGAAGACGAAGATGACGAAGATGTCGACTAAAGTGGGAAGAGAGAGAGAGAGAGAGAAGAAAAGATGAGTGGTAGTGGTTGTGTGGGGAAGGGGGTGTATAGTTATATACCTCAGATTTGATTTAAATCTCAGATTATTGTGCCAAGACACGAGGTTCCGAAGTAGACGGGCATTCCTTGATTTCCATACAGGAAGCTTCGTAACGAGAAACCATCGTCCTTCTATATATATATATATCTATATCTTTCCCTCTCTCTCTCTCTTTCTGTCCTTCTTTCTCCCGTCTCTTTCTATACCAAGATCATTCGAAACGAGAATACTGTGAACGGACTCTCACTTTGCCTTGGTGTACTATTACCTATCTTCTGTTGTGTTACAAGATATAAACAAACCAAATGTAGATGTAACTATATATACATATAATTAATGTTACATATATTATTACAAATTGAAAATTTATTAGAAATTTCGAATAAATATACAACGAGAGAATAAAATGATTCGTAAGTTATAAAAAATATTGAAATACTGTATAGTAATTACATATATTATAAAAAATAAAATAAAGTAATATTATTACTATATAATATTTTTCCATATTCGCGCGTTTGAAAACAATATTATATACGTTAGATTAACTTTTAAAAATTGTTTTTACGTTAAATTTTATATTCACACAGATCAACAACAACACGTATACTTTCCTTTTACCAATCTAATATATTTAATAACAATATCATATCTCCATTGTATCAATACCAATTGAAATCCCATCCCTGTGTGCGTATCGTAGGTCAGTTATTTATCGATTTCGAATCGATCGCGAAATGATATGAAAAATATGAAACGAGTTCGATATCGAAGGACGAGCTGAAGCAACAGGTCTAATTCGTATACCGACCATTAATTTTGACCAAGTAATAAGCATTCCTCTGTTCGTCTATCTCTCTCTTTCTCTCTCTCTCTGTTTCTCTCGTATTCTGGTACAGCGTATTCGAGTTTACTGGCGCGTATCAATTTCCTTTTTTCGCACGACCGGAACGGCTCGTCCATAAATATAAGCGCGTTTGGAGCGTGAAACATCTCCGATCCGGTGTACATTGTGCAATATGGATGCGAACACGTATCCGTGTCCCAGCAAACGTATGCACATAGAAGTAGTTATCCCCGAGCAATACATATATATATATATATATATATATAAATGCGTGTGCATGTGCGTTTGCGTTTGCGTATTTATTGTGTATCGTAAATGAAGAGAGACACGTAGATTGTATTATATTATATACACGTATACAGATTCGAGGTTGTATGCCACCTGTACGTAGAATAGTTAACCTCTTGTACATAGACTCTCTGCTACTAGATACTAACCTGTAATACCTTTACAGACGTAAGATATACTGTTGCAATTAATATTACCACTCTATGGAGATCTCTCTCTTTCTCTCTCTCTCTCTCTCTATCTATCTTCTAGTTATGTTTTCAACAGAGATCTACCGATTATTTTCAACTAAAATATTTTCTTCTATCAATAAATTATTGTCGTATTTCATTAAGTTAAACACTTTAATTTTGTTCAATCATTTATATCGTTCTAGATACTATCAATCCGTTTGTTACATACAGATGGGAAATTGATCGAAATACAAAATTCGTATGTACAAAATCTTAACGTAATATCATATACCTATTGGATTAATCGATTCGGAAAGATAAAATACTCATGACGAATCTTAATAATGTGGAACGATATTTACAATTATACATTAGTCATGCTTGATTAAAATAACCCGTGAAGTGTTACATAATGATTCTCAATGCTCTTGTTATTGAGTATACACACACACATATATACATATATATTTATATATACTTTTTGAAAATGTGATATCGTATTTAAAAAAAAAACAAAAAAAGGAATACGCGTTTGTTAAAAATTCTTCGAAATAATAAGTTTGGTAGGCCGAAGAATAAAGATGGTCCAGAAATGATGCCGCGCATGACTTGGCCGGTCAAAATCTAGCCTTGCGAAGACCAGGTGTGGTCGTTGAGAGGAAAGATGGGTGAGAGAGAGAGAGAGAGAGAGAGAAGAGAGGGGAGCTCTCTGTTTCCCCTCTGTCCCCTTTACCCCTCAGAGCACCATCTCTTTTTTTCTCTCTCTCTTGATTCCGTTCTCTTCGTTCGAACGTTACTACATTGATGTTATGGTCGGTGAAGTAGATGTAGAGAAGGTGAGAGGGGAATTTGAAGCAGAGCGAACGCGTCTACCTGGTTTTGCTGTTCGTACCAGGACTCGTTGGGATCACGTTTGGACCTAACTTGGACCGCAGGGTATATATATATATATATATATATATATATATATATATGGGCTTCAGGGCGCCCAACTGTCTGCCATGTTACGAACCTTTTACCTTTCGGTCTCGGTCACGGCAAACTACCAAGCGCACCGATATTTTCCTGGATTTACTAAAAGGGGAGAGAGGGGGAGAGAGAGAGAGAGTGAGAGAATAGTAGCTTCGGTACCTGACTGTTGGAAGAACCCATCATCAGTCGGGTCTTTCGGTTTTTCGACAAAATATTATTCCAAGATATTCTTGTAATTCCAAACGTTTAGAATTATATATAGAATATGTTATAGAATAGTAAACGTAAATATTTGTCTATAGTACGTTAATTCAATATACATATATATATGTATTATATGTCAATGTTGTTCGTTTAATTATATTTTCGATGTATTTCGTGTTATAATATCATTAGAATGTTTATAAATTTGTAGAGTTATATTGTATCGGAAAAATAAGTTGGGTTGTACGTAGTTAAGTTTTTCGTTTCGCGAACGGTACCATCGTAATACTTATACACGGTGTCACACGTGCAAAGGAACGCGTCAAGGTGTCGGCAAATACGAGCGAGTGCAGATAACCTCGGGGTAAACGTGTAAACTCGACTACTAGTGTTACGAAAGCAAGCAAGGTCTGGGTGGGAATCTCCTCTGTTGTCCGTGTTAATATTTGAACAACGTAGTTTCGTAGGTACGAAAGAGCTGGCCGAAGTGCGACTCTGACACACGCGAAGAAAAAGAGAGAGAGAGAGAGAGAGAGAGAGAGAGAGAGAGAGAGAGAGAGAGAGAGAGAGAGAGATTATATATGTATGTGTGTGCGTGCGTGTGATAGAGAATTCAAAGATGCCGTAACCTCTTTTTTTATTTTTCTTTTTCTTTTCTCTTTTTTTTTTTTTTCCTTTTTTAGTCGACTTCACGCAAATAAGAAGTACCGTTCGCCCTTTTCTTTAAACAATGTGCGACCCATTCGTTAACTCGCTTATTAATTAAATGGACATTTGAATTTTTAGATTTTAGGTTTTAATCCTTACTTTGTTGTTTGCCGTCTCTTCCGCGTTTTTTTTTCTTCTTATTTTTTTTTTTTCCTTCTTCCTGTAGAAAATTCGTAGAAACACATGGGAATTTATCGAAGGTTAGTTTCAACCTTGAAAACCTAAGGAAAAAGATTATCCCTTGTGTCAATTTTTAAAGGAAAAGAATGAAAAGGGAAAGTTCGCAGCGGATATTCTTTACAATAGACAAGGACCCTGAGCTACTCTACTAACTGTGAATGGTTGCTAGTAGGAGGTAGGCTTAGTTCAAAAGAAATAGACGAATTTACGATTTTCTCGTTCATGCTTTTAGAAAATGTTCTTTCGCTGGTTGGTCGCCCTTTTCTTTTTGTTGTTGTTGTTGAGTCCTCTTCTTGGGTCAGGTCGAAAACTTTTAAAACCTTTTTTCATTGAAAAAGGAGAAAAAGAAAAAAAAGAAAAAAGGCTCCCCATATATTAACCTAGTTTAAGTCATTACAAGCATTCACGCTAACTTCACGCTAACATCACACTTCTCGTATTAATTATAATCTAATTTTTCTATGATCTTATAGTTAAAAGAATTCAAAATATTATCTTGATATTGATGATACGATTAAAATTAATAATATTTGAAGAAGAATTACGAAGTTTTCTTAGTTTCGTTGTAGGGCCACTTGTATCACCCACCAACCACCTCCTCCACCCCCCGTTCTCGTAGAATAAGAGAGAGAGAGAGAGAAAGATTATTTCCTATTAATATGCATTACGGTAGAGTCGACAAAAGGACCAAGAGAAGAGATAGGAGCCCTAGGTACTGTGATGTAAATAAACTTAGGCTCCCGGATACCTTTCAACTCGCCTTGGATACACTTCTTTTGTAATTGCGCTTTGGGTTCCTTTGTCTCCAAGTTAATACGTGGCTTGCTACGCCAACTGTCCGGTAAACATTTTTCATTTGCCCGTTCCCCGTCCACCCACTTTCGTTGTCTCCGTCTCCGTCTCCGTCTTCGTCTCTTAAATTTCTCTCCCCGAATATTCGCACTCTTATTTCCGTAATTAACCTTTCTTTTTGCTACTTACATCCCATTCAATTATTATTCCCCCTTACGACAGGAAAAGGGAATTATATTTTATTTTTTTTATTAACGTAGATATAACAGTTTACCCTTATAACTAAATATAATAATATAATCAAGATTTTTTTTTTTTTTCTTATCCAAAATTTATTAATATTATTACTAAGTTTACTCTTAGGGAAGTTGTTTTTTGGACGGGTTTAATTAAGATGAACACAATATTTATCCGTTGAACGTTTCGTCTCTATTTGAGACTTCCTCAGCAACTTGATAGTTATGTTCATAAGTCAATA
>NW_014569685.1:323446-371368 GCF_001313835.1 Polistes canadensis | reverse complement strand
ATCGGGGTGAGTCTTTCTCTGGCGTTCGTGATTTAGCAACGCGATGGGGTGGTAGCAGTTTTGCGGTCTCACTCTAATAGAGTGGAAAAGGGGAAAAAAAAAAAAAAAAAAAAAAAAAAAAAAAAAAAGAGGAGAAACGAGAAGGTATGCATATAAGAAGAAAGAGAGTTAGTCAAGATGTAGAGTAGATAAATGGTAGGTAAGGGGTAAAAAGGAAAATCGTTCGGAGGGGGGGGGAGGGAGGGTGGATCGAAAGGCAAGAGGATACTCGAAAATTCTCGAACTACCCGAACAGACCGACCGACCAACCAACCAACCATCCAACCAACCAACCGAAGGCTTCAGGCATTCCTGTCTTGTACATTTTCAATGACGATAGACGACGCCTCCTTCTCACACTTATTCTTCGATCAATTCCTATCTCTTTCTTCCTTCTTCCTTCTTCTTCTTCGTTCTGCTATTCGGAAGTAGCTTCGATTCAGACGTTTCCGTCAAAAGTAGTAGAGAGCTTTGTGGAAAAATACGGTGATCGAGAAAATGTTCTTTTCAAATTGCGAATCGACGATCGACGGATATCTATCCCGAAGAAAAAGAAGAAGAAAAAGAAGAAGAAGAAAAAGAAGAAGAAAAAGAAGAAGAAGAAGAAGAAGAAGGAGGAGGATAGGATCCTCTTCTCCTTTTTTCGAAAGTAAAAGAAGAAATAGCGGTTAATCGAGAGGATACCTGAAAAACGGATGCGATCTTTTTTTTTTTTTTTACATAGGAAAAAGAAACTAACATGAGACTTTTGAGTAATGGTAAACGGGTAATTTGTCAAGTGTGTCAGTAAATTTGTTCTTTTTTTACACAATTTTACAATATCCATATTTCTTACAATGCACATGCGTAAGATTAAAATAATAATTTACAAATAACACAGTTGAGAATATTATTTCAATTTAATACCATCGATGACACTAGTTCGCGATCGTTATACCATAAAGGTCTAACTGAAATCTCGGGGCATACTTGGGCCCTTGCTTTTACCTCTCTCTCTCTCTCCCCCTTCTCCCTCTCCACCTCTCTAACGCCCATCACTTCTCTTCTCTTCTCTTCTCTTCACTTCGGTCTGACAGGCCCGATATCCTGCAAGCACAAGACCCTATGGTGTGCTGCTAGTTTCCCTCCCCTTTTCATCCCCTGCCGACTAGCGGGGACCGTAACCGTGCAGCTGCGTCTCCTCGGCCAGGTGTGTTTCTCTCGCAACGTTGCCGCAAGGGTAACTCTCTCTCTCTCTCTCTCTTTTTCCTTTTCTCTCCTCTCCTATCCTCTTCTCGTTTACGATTCGCTGAACAACCCTCGGTTGAAACGAAACGTCGACTCTACGTAGTAGACGACGATGACGATGACGACGACGACTGGTGAGCCAACGCGTTAGAAAAGTACGACGTACTTATTGCTCAACGCATGCGGTACACACTCGACTCGTTGTTACCCGGTACTACTTGCCAGTTGCATTATATACTATATTGTTTTATTTATTCTTTGTTTGTTTGTTTGTTTGTTTTTTCTGCCTTTTTTTTCCTTTTTTTTTTCCCCCCAATAAATTGTAGCTCTCGTTAAACTTGATCTCGCAAATAAGTACTCGTACTGTACAATAAATATTCAATATATTGTAGTATCTTGTTTTTATTATGACACGTTTTTAACTTATACGTATATATATATATTTAAAACGATTAACAATGGACAATAGATTTTATAGGTACTTTGTAAATTGTCACGAATTAAAATATTGTTCGGCAAAATATTATTATTATTATTATTATTATTAAAATTATTATTATTATTACTTTATATTGATATTATTTGTGTTTTATTATATTTGTTATAAATAAATCGCGTCACGTTTATTAAATAATTTTCATCCTTGTGTCATTTTTATTACGTTTACGTATCATACACTTTAGATATTTTTTTCTCGATTAAATCTATCGAAAAATCAATTTGGATTTGTATAGGACGAATTGGTCGTTTCAATACGAAGAAATACGATGAGAAAGGATCGATCGAAAGGATTTTGTTAAAAAAAAAAATAAAAAAAGGCACGCTACGAAATATCGTTTTGTCGTAGGTAACACAGTCCCCGGGCGTGGAATCGACGGATAGAAAATTGCGGAAACGAGAAACCGGCGATATCGTTGATAAGAACGACGGCCGGGCAACGTTCTCTCATTGCCTCAATTTCCACTTCCACTTCCACCACTTCCACTTCCGTTAGCGATCGCTTTTTCCCATCGATCGAGCCTATAAAAATGAAGAAACAATTTGCGTGTCAATGCTAACATCATTTCTTGAATATTTTTTTTGCTATTTTATTATTATTATACCAAATTTCTTTTTGCAATACCTGTAAGTATTCGTACGGTTCGATTAATTTCTTGTAAATGATCGAATATATATATAAAAAGAAATAGAAGAAAAAATATAGAAAAAAAAAATATATATATATATAAAATAAATCTTAGAGAATAATTTTGATAGAATAAGTTAACGCAAAATGACAAAATATACGACGAGGAAGGAAGATGATGATCTATAGATCCAAAGCGTCACGATCCGTGGCGCTCGAGCGAGTTCTCCGTGTGTATGTATATATGTTTGTGTTTGTGTGTGTGTGTCGTCTGAAAACGGAAGCCGGAGTTCCCCGGTCGTTGTGTATCGGGAGAGTGAGAGAGGGGAGAAGCCTACCGGAACGCCGGAACCGGAAGGGTGCGGAACCTGCACGACCGACGTGCCGGACGGTACTGGCTCGCACTGATTACTCCCTGATGAAACGTACCGGCTCGTTGACTTTACCAGGGTCATCAGAAGTACGATCGATAAAACACGAATAGAAAACACCGATCGGATTCTCCTAAGCGGGAACTCTGATCGTAATTACTTACGTTGCAAAATAGTCCTACGTTCGTTAGACTTTACCTCTCTTTTTTCGTTTTTTTTTTTCTTTTTCGCAACATCACTCGGTGGATGAATTAGCGATTGAATTATTTTCTTTTTTAGAATAAAATAATTAAACGTTCTCTCTGACATCTCCATTTAGGGAATGCATAATGTATGATATATTAAAGATTGCTTCAAAGATTTTCTTTTTTTTTTATTAATATATAAATTATTACATACATGTAAAAGTTATTAATAAGTAATAGCAAGAAATATTTTAAACGATCTAATATATTAATAATTACTTAACGTATTGAACATGGTCGAAGATAAAACCGGTTAGAACACATCAAACGAAAAGAAATCGTAACGTTGTCGATGATAATATAAAAGAATAAATGAAAGAAGGTTTTTATTTGTTTCTCGAATGGAAAAGTGTAGATCTGTGATGAAAGTACTTTTACCTGTATCATCGTCATCGTCGTCATCGTCATCGTCATCGTCGTCGTCGTCGTCGTCGTCGTTGGTGCGAACGGTGACTAATGACCTCGAGGTTTAGACAAAACGTCGTATCGGCAAGCAGGAGGAAATTGCCCGGCAACCTACCGCATTGCGACCAGGGGCCCTCTCTACCTCTCCCTCCTAAACAAGAGGTCCCCATTAAGCCAAATGACTCGAGGCAGCGAGCCACTCGTGATTAAAAGGGCGATTTGTTATGCGGATACCGGGCTAGGCCGCGGCAACTTGTGTGTATATGTTTCTGTATGTGTATATGTATGTATGTATGTATGTATATGTTATAGGTACATGGTTACACGTCATTACGTCTGTGCCAATAAACAAGCAAGCAAGCAAGCAAGCCAGTTTCCACGCCTTCGATCCGTCAAACGAAACATTTTTAATCATCTTATTATTAATCTCTTTCTCTAACGAGTCGGTGGGATTTCGTCAATGAATATATTTTTCTTTTTGGATAAATCTTACTCCCATACTCTTCGTAAATTCCACGAAAGGAATATTATCATTTTTATGATTCACAACTTTTGATTTCGTAATATCCGTTTTTCGTAATTATCCAACAGGAAGACCAGAGACAGATCACAGTGTCTGTCACGAAGTACATTTAATTTATACAGATATAAACGGATAGGTTAGTAAGTTTGTTCTCCTCGCGTAAACCCTTTCGATTACCTTTTTTATTTCCCATTTGCTCCCTTTATTTTTTTTTTTTGTTTACCTCGCGGAAAGAAATCACGACGAATTTCCTGTCTGTCGTATGGGAATTTCTCTCTTTGAGAGAGAGAGAGAGAGAGAGAGTGAGAGAGCAGGTGAAAGGGGAGTGCAGATATACGTGAATCTTTTTCTTTCTCACTCTTTCCTTTTCCATGTGCTTTTTTTTTGTTTCTCTTCTTATGGGAAATTTATGAACAGCACACCTGCCGAAATGAACGAATTCAATTCGAGTTTACGAACATATGTATATGTATGTGTGCATTATACGTCGTGATTCGCGTCGGTGTTTAACGATGTTAAGGTTGTGGGAACTAGTTGGTTATGGGTGGGACGACCAACCACACCGCTTAAATACAGTGATTACAACGTCAGAAACATGATACAAGCACGTTGCACGAAGATTGGTACTTTCCAAGTCCCGGCCACCCTCCTACGCGTAACGTTTGTTGTTGAAACGCAAATCTTATGCTCGAATAAACTTTCATGTTTAATATTTATTTTTCATAAATATAGAAAAAGTCGGTCATGTAGAGAATTGAGCTTAATTTCATTTCTTTTTTTTTTTTATTTTGTTTTTTATTTATTTAAAATATCGTTCCACTTTATCTATTTTAATTACTTATTGTTATTTTTTTTTTCTACAATTAATATTAAAATATAAAATAGCTCTCACGCTGTTTTCGATAATATAATTTTTACCGACGAAATGATCACATATATTATTGATTATGTAAATTAACTTTACAGACTTTTATAACCAAACCTAATGTATTTCAATATTAATATCATTTCTAAACTCAACAAAAATATTAAAATATATATGATATAGAGTAGAAATCTGTATTTAAATACTATTATCTGTATACCTACGTAAACACAAGAAAGTTTAAAGTTTTAATACGACGCCCTTTTCAATAGGGCATTCACGAATATAAAGAAGAATAAGAAGAAGAAGAATAGGAATAAGAATAAGAAGGGCGTTGACGTTTTAAAGTTGTCTCGCAAGAATGAATTTTGGCGAGGCTCCTCTCGAGCACGTATTCCCGACGAGGTGCACCCTTATCGTCGCATTTTAAATACGATAACGTTATATCTGGTGATTCTTTGGGTTGAACGCAGCCCCGAAGCACAAAGGCGAAGAATTTCCTGTGGAAAGGCAGCGGTGGCGTCAGTGGTGGTGATGGTAGTGGTGATGGTGGTGGTGGTGGTGGTGGTGGTGGCACCGCCGGATTCGACAGAAACGGCGAACATCCAATCTCCGAGTAGCTTTGATCGATGACACGCGGACAAGTGGAAGAGACGAGTAAAGGTTCCGTAGGAGTGCGCGAGGGGGTTGATAGTGTCGGTGGGTGAGATTGCCTTGTCACCTTGACAAATGGTTGGAGAACGAAAGGTACCAGCCGAACGTTCAAACGCCCTCCGCAAAGGTCCTGCCAATCCCTTAAATTTTCTTCCTTCTATTTCCCTTCCTTCACATATATATGTATATATGTATATATATATATATCTTTCTTTCTTTCTTTCTTTTTTTTTCTCTTTTTCTTGCTCGGCACCTCACCTGCACGTCTCCCACGAGACCCTCAAAGACACCCGCCTTGCCACCCTTGGTGTCTATTAGTCATTAACTATCGACAACCCTGGCAAATAGCTGCATAGTTAAATCAGCCCCTTCGAAAAAGTTCCTTTCATTCAGAGGGAATTTCTAAATCAATTACTTATATATCGTTGTCGTTTTTTTTTTTTTATTTTTGTTTTGTTGATTCATCATTTATCCTTACAAGGTGTGATAAAAAGATTCCGAGATAATGTGTTTTTCCATTTCTTAACATAGATTTTGTTCATATATTTTATTTTATAAGTTTTTATTTTTTTATAATTTTTTTTATAAATTTAGCATGTAAAGTTCAGAAAATATCAGAGAGTGCAATGCTGTAAGCTGTGCATCTTTGCAATTTTTTTGAAAAGTTCAGGTAATTATTTTTTATACTTATAGTAAGCAGATTTTAATGATTTTTATATTAAATTAAAGTACACTCTTTTGTCTACGCGTAGAATACAATATCGAGTAGTAAATCAATCTGGAAAGGTTCATAAAATGGCAAAGAATGCGATGCTGCAAATTTTTCCTACTTTGCCATTTCTTTGAAAAGTTTTGGTTAATATTTTTTATACTTTTAGCAAATGGATTTTAATGATTTTTATATTAAATTAAAGTACACTCTTTTGTCTACAATTAGAGTACCATTTCAAGTTATAAATCGATTCGCAAAGGTTCATAAAATGGCAAAGAAAAATTGGCATGTCAGGCATTGTTCACATTGCCTAAGGCCCGGCATTGTTAACATTGCCGGGGGAGGTTTGGGACCTAGGCCGGTAATGTTAACAATGCCTGGCCATCAGGCATTGCTCACATTGCCTAATCCGCAAACTTTTCTTTGCCATTTTATGAACCATTGCAAATTGATTTATAACTCAAATTAGTATTCAGCTTGTAGATAAAAGAGTGTACTTTAATTTAATATAAGTTTCATTAAAATCCATTTGCTAAAAATATAAAAAATATTTGCCGAAACTTTTCAAAGAAATGGCAAAGTAGGAAAAATTTGCAGCATCGCATTCTTTGCCATTTTATGAACCTTTTCAGAATGATTTATTACTCGATATTCTATTCTACGCGTAGACAAAAGAGTGTACTTTAATTTAATATAAAAATCATTAAAATCCATTTGCTAAAAGTATAAAAAATATTTACCTGAACTTTTTAAAAAAATTGCAAAGATGACCAATTTACAGCATTGCATCTTTGACATTTTTTGAAGTTTACATGCTAAATTTATAACTCAATGTGGTATTCTACGCGTAGACAAAAGAGTGTACTTTAATTTAATATAAAAATCATTAAAATCCATTTGCTAAAAGTATAAAAAATATTTACTAAAACTTTTCAAAGAAATTGCAAAGATGCACAATTTACAGCATTGCATCTTTGACATTTTTTGAAGTTTACATGCTAAATTTATAACTCGATATGGTATTCTACGCGTAGACAAAAGAGTGTACTTTAATTTAATACAAGTTTTATTAAAATCTATTCACTTTTAGTATAAAAAATATTGACCAAAACTTTTCAAAGAAATAGCAAAGTTGTACAATGACTGATTTCCGTCTTTAACGGTGACATATATATATATATATATATATCCTGAGAAATGATTCGATGGTTATAACTATCCGTTAACAGTTACCCAACTTGTTCTTAAGCACGTTTCATTACTTCGGTGTTTACCACCCGACCGAGTTACGCTCCATTTACGGTAAGAATATGCGATCGTCATTCGACACTGTCCGTCATCCTAACTCATAGCACCGAATACGCCCGTCACTTTGCGTTCTCCACTTTCCCGGATAACGTAATGCCGACTTTGACGATAACTCGCCAACTAGATTGAAACGATTTTAATTAATTCTCGATGAGCCTGATTACTCTACATTCTCGTTAGAATAAATAAATATAATTATGTGTGTGTGTGTGTTTGTTTGTGTGTGTAACGATCAATTTTGAATCCCTTTTACAACCTTCTACTTTTTCTTCTTCTTTTCGTCCATTTTTAAATTAAAGAACATTCATGACAAAGCAAGAATCTTCGAGTAATAATAATCTTATCGATTAATCGTAAGACGATACGAATAATAAGAATTTTGATAAATTGACTTCCTCGTGTAATAAGAGTCAAAAAGAAAAAAAAAGAAACAAGAACTTGTCTTCGGAGTTTCGTTTTACGTTGATAAGTATTCCGTAGGAATTAATTCTTGTATCAGCACTTTCATAGTTTTTATTCGCTTTAACGAATTAAGTTAATATTTGTTTAATCGTTAGAGAGAGACAGAGAGAGAGAGAGAGAGAGAGAGAGAGAAAGAGAGAGAAGGAAACAGAAAGCTGTCGGATTGAAAAATCACATTCCTGGAATTCGCATTCCCACACGCGTGACAATCGTGCGTGACAATCGTGCGTGACAACGTGCGTGATTTCCACCCTCGACGTGCTTGCATACCCCCAATGGACAGATGGGGTTCTCACGAGACCCTTTTCGCGTTACCACCATACATCTTGTTATTATCTTCTTTCGACTTCGTTAGGGACGTTCAAAACCCGAAAGACTTATGCTTGACTTTGAAATTAAAATGTATAATAACAATTTTATGACTATTTTCATTTCATTATTAATAATTAACAGATTCGTTATTATTTATAAAATATTAGATAGAATAATTTGAAATGTATAAAATGTATTATTAAATTGAAAAATATTAATATTATTTAACGAGTTTATTAAAGTAAGACAAAAAATCATGAAATTAAATTAAACAATTCGAACGAACAAATAATATGAAATATCGAAATGAGTATCGTATTTTTAGTCAAGAAAATTAATGGACCGAAATAAAAATAAATCAAAAAAGTGTTCATTCGAGAAATAGTATTTATATATATTCGCGTGAGATAAGAAGAAAAACATAATTATATAAAGAAATATATACACTTTCGTATATCGTCAATCACAACCCTCGCGATTTAACGAACGACTGATTTAAAGAGCCCGAACTAAATAATATCCCTTTTTATTTGATAGGAGAAGTCAAAGAAGGGAAAATATATAATAAAACGAAAGAGGGAGACGATTGGAAAGTACCTTTCGATCGTATATATCTTTCTTTACATATAGATATATTGTACATATATGAGAGAGATACATATAAGTATATCCGTATATTTACGTACCCAACTACGAGAGTGTAAAAATGTCGGGCCACGACATTGACGGCGTCGTTGCGATCGGCTTGACAACGGACTCGAACTCGTAGCGGTCGCTAGAATGAGAGAAAGAAACAAGGAAAAAAAAAAAAAAAAAAAAAAAAAAAAAAAAATAATAGCGGACGAGATAGAAACCATGATGGTTGATCAACTTGGTTCGTCGACGAGATAATGTATCGGTATGTCGAGCCGTGAAAGCTCGACGTATCCCGCCTGCGGTGTTTTATTATTACGCTTTTGCGATATNAAAAATGTCGGGCCACGACATTGACGGCGTCGTTGCGATCGGCTTGACAACGGACTCGAACTCGTAGCGGTCGCTAGAATGAGAGAAAGAAACAAAAAAAAAAAGAAAAAAAAAAAAAAAAAAAAAAAAAAAAAAAAAGGAGGAAGAAAGTCGAATAAAACGCATTCCCTTGGTTCGTCGACGAGATAATGTATCGGTATGTCGAGCCGTGAAAGCTCGACGTATCCCGCCTGCGGTGTTTTATTATTACGCTTTTGCGATATGCAAGAAGAGAAACAAATAATAAACGTATCGACACTTTCTGTAGTATGCCGAGCACGAACTAACCAACCCAACGTATATACGAGTACGTATGTATGTAAAAATAAAAAAAAAATACACACACACACATAGGTAATATTTGTATTTATAGATACGTATATGAAGTTATACTAGTTAGTATAAACCAGTCTATGAGTAGCTTCGCACCTTGTATATCTCTTCGTGTCCCTCTAACTCCTGTCAATTCGTTTATATTCCTGTCCAAGCAAGACAACTTCGATAATATTCTTTTTCATTCTCAATATTGTCTAGTCTCGATAACTTTAAAGTGTTTTTTGCAAATCTACAATTTGGATCGTTGCGTGTTATTTTACTTTTCTTTTCTTCTTCTTCTTCTTCTTCTTCATCATCCATCCACCCCCGCGTTTCTAATCGTTACGGTTTTTCGTTTGTATTTATAGACACATCATATATCCATAATACATTTTATATCTACAAATATATAACAAAAGTATATTTCGATATACATATATATATATACTTTACCATATTATTGTTTGTTTGTTTCAGGTCTGAAAGTGATCGAAAAATGTTGAACCCAGAAACCGGTTGTTATTCGGAATCCGTGCGAGCATGGTGAGTAAACCTCTCTCTCTCTATTTTGGATTAGAATTAATGAAATACATGAGTTTATTCTGCTTTTTTTTTTCTTTTTTTTTTTTTCTTCATACTAACGATTTATAAAGATCATCTTTTTTAATACGTGTTCTAACAAGGCAGGAGAAATAGTTATAAAGAAAAAGAACAATATGGTGACAAGAAGAAAAAGAAGGAAACGAATAAACAAGTTGAGGATTAAATTGATTCGAGGATAATGTGATTTCACAAAGAAAAAAAAAAAGAAAAAAAAACAAAGATAACACGATCTTATCCTTTAATCGTAGGGTGAAATATTTCAAATCGCGTGACGTTTAATCCTCATCCTCATAGGTATCCTCATTAACGCGTAATCTTAATTAGGTACAAAACGGCAGCGCATGCATGCCGCCACCGACAAGGAGTAGTTGTTACGTGTACGTTCAACGTTTGTAGTAGAAGCAAGCTTGTACTTAGGTAGGACAACATATATGTAACATGGTTCTCTAATTCTGTACGACGTACGGTTCCGTTGCGTGTTAACAGCAGTAGCAAGCAACAGCAGCAGCATGCTGGTAGTAAAGGTATACTCTTAACACGATTCTACCTTTACGCACGGTTTCACGCTCGTGTCTTACACGGTTCGTTGAGCAAACGATTTTTCACCCCTTTTTTTTTTCTTTGCGTTATAATCGAAATAATTTTCGATCGATTGATTGGACGGACTCTCATATACATAAGTTAATTTGAACTTTTTTAACGCGTGTATTAAAAACTTTCGTTTAAATAGAAAATTATTTTATTTCATACTATTAACAAAAATTATTCTTATCATCAATATTCGATTGTTCAGAAAATTGAAGCTAATTTTTCAAGGAACGCGTACGAAGACAATATTACATATATATTTAAAATTAGAATTATTATTATTATTATTATTACAATATAATTGTATCGTTAAACAAATGTTATCACATAGAAATAATTTATAATAATGAATAACATTGTTTAAGGGTTTATAGGTCACATACCAAAAATGTGAATATATTTTTATGATCGTAATATTTACCCTTGTTTCACTTTTAAAAGGGCAGTTTTATTTGTCGTAGCATACTGTCGTCATGCTTGCAGCATGTTGTTCTCTCTCTCTCTCTCTTTCTTTCTTTCTTTCTTTCTTTCTTTCTCTTTATCTCCCTATTTTTTTTTATTCTTTCTTTCTGTCTCGTATCCAACGTTCGTCTTCTCTCTTTCTCTCCATCCTTTTTACTTTTCTCCTTTTTGTTGATCTCACCACCCGTAACGGCATCCTCTCACCTTCTCGTAATTTACGATCGTTTCTTGACCGTAACTCTTTTTTGCATAATTCTCAGCAGTGTGTCCCGAGCGGCGGGCACACTGCTTGCTTGCTTGCTTGCTTGCTTGCCGTCCCCTCAAACGAGTAATAGTATACCAAGCTTCTCGAGTATTTTTATCGTCTATACGACATCCGTGAAATTCGTAAAATACGAACGGTCATCTTCGCAGATCGATCGTCGTAATTGGTTCTAGTAATTTACTACTACTTTAGTAATAATAGTAATAGTAGTAGTAGTAGTAGTAGTAGTAATCGTCATCGGATGAAAGTTTAGAAAGAAAGATACGATGAAATCATTTTTATAACACCAACAGAGATCGTTTCTAATTTTCCTTCCCTTGAAATTTTTTTCTCGCGCAAAAGAATCTATCGCGAAAAAAAAAAAACGAAAGAAACTCATAGGAAAAGAAGTAAATACGTATTTGCGACGATTGCTATGACGATGATGACGAGGAAACGAAGAGGAACGATGGGGGATGGAACGGGGTAAGAAGGGGGGTAGGGGGGGAGGAGGAGGAGTAGTCACGCGCTTAGACGCACGATTATTTATTTTTAACGCGTCCCGTGCTTGCTCTTTCTCTCTCTCGTGCGCATACACACACACACACAGAGAAACGATTTATCTGCAATTGCGATTCCTTTTCTTAGGACATTAGGGAGGCGATCGCGAGACAGGAGACGCGGAGGGGAGCAGAGACGTAATGCGATTAAGGTCGTTATCAGATGTCGCTTCCACTTCTCGCGTGATGACGTCGACATTCGCGCTCGTTTGTCATCGCGTGACGTCGTCACGGGGGTTGCATGATTTACTTCCGTCTTTCCCCTTTTCGCACCCTCCTCCTTCTCCTACTCCTTCTTCTCCTTCTCCTTCTCCTCCTCGTCATTTCGTCCATTTCTTTTTCCGCTTTTCGCCCACCTCCTCCTCCTCCTCCTCCTCCTCCTTTTCCTCCTCCTTTTCCTCTTTATCTTTTTTAACTTCGTCATAGTAAACTCCTCTCAAAGAAATAGGAAACGTTAAGTTGAAGATATGTAAGAAGAAGTAACGAGAAAAAAATGATGTTATATATTTCGAGATATAACAAGATTTTATTCCTACCCTAATACCCCTCCCCATTCTTTCAGACACATTTGTATTTTTATTCTTTTTTTCGAAATATTTATTCGAATTTATTGGTCCTGGGTGTAACGTTATTAGTTAAGGATAGTTCGCGTGTTACACGAAGTATAAATGAACATCCGAAAATCATTTAATTCGCCCTTCCTACACTTCCGACACTTTTTCGATTCGGACGAGGACGCGTTAAAGAGTCCAACATGGGATCATCGTGTTGTCCTTGGTTCTCTTGTTAGTAAAGGGACAATGAATGGAAGAGAGAAAGAGAGAGAGAGAGATGTTCTATCATGGTCAGAATTCGTCGTAAAGAGGGTGTGGCTCCGAGATATAGCGATGATTAGAAGCTACACCACCCCCCTAAGTTCTCGTACGAGAGTTCGAGGGTGGATCCGGAAAATTCATGGAGTTACTTAGGATCTCCGTAGCTCAATCGTTTATCTTGCGACTATGGGCTCCGAGAAAAAGGGGAACAGGAAGAGAAAGATAGAAATAGAGAAAGAGAGAGAGAGAGAGAGAGAGAAAGAGAGTGAGAGGGAAAAGGAAGTCGTTATGTCGTCGAGAGGCCACACCGGGGTCGAGACGATAATCCTAATTAATAATTAATTACCACCGGAGACACTCCCGTACTTTTGTACCCTCCATTTCTCTCTCTCTCTCCCACTCTCTCTCTCTCTCTCTCTCTTTCTCTTACTCTTTTTTTTCTTCTGCCCCCTCTCGAACCGGAGAATAATGCTCGATTGAATTCTTCCTGCTACGGACAGTAAGTTATCCTAATGTATTTTAATTAAATAAGATCCTATAGAAATTTGATTGAGATTATTTTTGTTTGAATTTCTTATTTTTAAATATTAATAAATTAATATTAATTTAATACAGTTTCCTTGATCCAATTTGAAGATTACGATAACTACGAGAAAACAATTGGAAGGAAGGTTTGACGATTATTTCTCATTGTTGATCGATTATGTTTTTTTTGCTTTCTTTTCGTGTTATTAATAAAAACAACAATGTGACAGTTAACGCGTCATTTATCTATATGCATCGAACATCTAATCAGTTTAAAGTTATGCGTTCAGGCGTGACGACGCGAGTTTGTGACGTTTATAAAATATTATTTAACGATAATCTTTTTTCGCATGAATTGTTGTTGTTTTTTGTTATTTTCAATCATTGGCGCGATAACACGTTCATTTACCTTTATTCGATTCTCTGACGGGATTGGTTTCCTTCTCATCGAACTAATGTCGAACGTGGACGTATAGTTTTAATCTACGCCAATGTTCGCCGAAATAAAATGCTTTTTACGATCATCTCTCTCTCTCTCCCTCTCTCTCTCTCTCTTTCAATCTGTTTCTCTTTTTAACTCTCTTCTTTTCAGTATAAGCGTTCACCGAGCAGTAAATTTCATCGAACGTAAACGCAGTAAAAGCTAGCACGGTGGTGGTGATGGTTGGTTGGTTGGTTGGTAGGTAGGTTGGTTGGTTGGTGGTGGTCGAGATTCGAGATCGAAATAAATAACCATTTGGACTTTTCCAAACGTCGTCGTCGTCGATGAGAGAGAAAACTAGCTCATGTATCTTATAAAACGTTTGCAAAGGAAAATGTGTGTGTGTTTTAAAAAAAAAAAACCAAAATAAAATAAAATAAAATAATGAAAATACAAAAATACAGTAGTAGTGGTATACGCGAGAGAGAAAACACACGAGGTAGAGAAATCGCTCGAGTTTTACGAGATTTCATAGTGAAAGAGAATGAGAGAGCTAGAAAAAGAGAAAGATAGATAGATAGATAGATAGAGAGAGAGGAATATACGAAGAAGATACGAGAGTCAACGACATTGCTTGAGAAAAAGAGATAAAGATAGTAAGATAGATAGAATGAGAAGATACTCTTTCTCTTTCTTTCTCTTTCTTTTTCTTTTCGCTTCAGGAGCCTCAACCAACTCGAGATTTTTCTTTCGTACGGTTCTTTCTCTCTCTCGGAAAGTTGTACGCGTGCGTCGGTAGTACATGGCGGAGTCTCGAACCCCCCAGGAGCACCCCAGTTTGTCAAGTCGACCCTTCGGTGTCGCTTACAAGACGGCAAATTTGTCTCAGATAAGCAAAACAAACACATCGCGGTTGGATGAGCCGCCTCCATTCGTCCTCCTCGTCGTATTCGTTTTCGTCGTCTACGTCCTCGTTCTCCTTTTTATTTTATTTTATTTTTTTTCTCTCTTCTTTCTACTTTTTCCCTTTGTATTTTCTTCCTCTCTTTTATTTCGTTCCCATCTTCTTCTATTTCTTGTACGTTTATACTACCTTGCTGGCTACTTGCCGTGTTCCGCTTCGTTCCATCTTCTAAATCTTTTTCTTATTCTTTCTCTTTCTTATTCTTCATCTTGTTCTTTACATTCGTTTACTTTTAAAACACACAACGTTTAGCGTCACGACGCGGTATCACGCGTCCCATGACATTTTTTTGTTTGTCTTTTTTCATTCTATACTTTTTCACGATATTTTAATGAACGATCAATCATTAATTACTTCGAAGTTTTATATATTCGTAGAAGAAAAACAAATTCGTTCTCTTATTATATTATTTAAAGTATTATAATGGTGAATATTTAAAAGTGTGAAAAATTCGACGTTTACGTATTAGACGTATGTGATCTACGAGAACAACTCTGGTAGGATTCTGAATTATGGATCGATTCGGCGAATTCTCTGTTTCAAACCATTTTCTCGCATTTCGGTCGCTCGAGGGATTTGCATATATTAGATTTTATCCTTCTGAGAACGTCCGTCTTTCAGATGCGCGCGTATTTATGAGTATCCCCCATATAATGGGTCCCGAATTCCAAATGGAATCCCGGTGGCAACTTCATTATAGTCGGTTCGACCGATTTAGAAGAGACTTATCGTCGAAAGACACTACTATTTACCTAGAATAACATGTTTTAAAACATCCTATTTTCGTTCAATTAGATGATCATGATAAAAACTATAATTATTCGTCATTACGTATGTAAATTGGTATTGGTTAAGTTTATTTTTTTTTAAAATTATTGGTTAGAATTTGACGTAAGCGCGTGTTTCTTGTATATGTATTTATGCGAAGTATTTGACAGTTGACAGGAATTCTTTGTCGCGTTAGATGTGTATCGAATTTTAATGAAAAAATCACTTTCCATTCTCAGGTATCATATTCTTTTATCATGAAAATTCGTCACAGTAGATAAAGAAATAAATACTAGCTTCCGAAGTTCTCTTGGGGGTATCGTACATATCCACCCATGGTCGTTCCGTGAAATCCCTTTTTAACGGCAAACGAGAGTTTAATGCACTTTTTAAAGAGCTCAACTTACGATCCACGACGAATTAGATCGGGCAATCGAGAAAGGATTACGAATCATCAACGCGATAACGCATGGAATAAAAAAGGGAGAGGAAATAAACACGTACACACACACGCATACGTACGTATGTAGTTTTCATATACGTTCATATATATTTTTTTAACGTACTCCAATGCAAAGTTTACGTACCTAGGTACACTGTGTATGTACACATACACATTTGAAATGCAGGAGCAAATTCGTTTCGGTAAAGGCACGCAGGGTTGGTTGGTTGGTTGGTTGGTTGGTTGGCTGGAGTTCGCTCATCGCACCCTGAAAATCGTAAGGGCAGCTGCGCGAAAAGAGAAATCTCAGAGACCTCCAGCTGCACTTTTCGATTCTACGAGGGTGACTAGTCATCGAGTAAGAGCGAGAGAGTTAATACTTGTCAGAGAGAACGAGATAAAGAGACTGGAAAAGAAGAAGGGGAAGAGATTCGACGAAAATCATTTTGCACGTGTCAAACGGATGTCGATCGAGGAGAGTTCACTTAGATTCGATACGGTTTTCTTCGAGTCGCGAAACTAATCGCAAGGCTGAAACGATTCGCGAGCTATCGTCCTTTATTCCTTTTGCAAACAAAAAATATAGTATACCCTTAAAAGAAACAACAACAACAAAAATGAAAACACGTAAATACATTTTTTTTTTAACACGATCGTTATTATTTAATTAAATATCGTTAAAACACGTTCGTTATTAATTTCTTTTTAATTATCTTTTTATTTTTTTCAATTTCACTAGACAAATCTATCAAATGTACTGTTTCGTTATTTTATTTATCTTACGCAAAAAAAAAAAAAAAAGAAAAAAAATAAATATTGTTAGAACGTTGAATCTCGTTAACCTACGATATAATTTTTAATTGTTGTTTGTCAAACAAACAACATAAGTACATATATCAGGTAGATTTGCGGACTTTGTATAACAGTTGATTAATTATTGAATTAGAGAGTACGATACGTTTAATTATTTATACGATTGTTAATGATAGGTATTGAAAGATCACATACGTACGCCTACCATGTTGTTATTTTTCTATTAACGAATTCAGTTTTAACACGAGACTCTTGTGAAAGAATATTAGAGAGAAAAAGAGAGAGTCGACACACGCGTCATTGCGAGTACAAAAGGATAGTGGGGGTACTTTTAAGAGAAACCGTTCTCTCTTTCGATATATATATATATATATATGTACGTATGTATGTACATTGTACATATATAGAAAATCAACGAAAGCAGAATAGACGGGAGCATGCACGTGGTGCGTACACGTCGAGGAACCAGCCCTCCGGGGGTTTTGTCGAGGGGTAAACATCGTGTAACCACCACCGGGGAAACACGCAGGGGGTGAGTTGCGATTGTGCTCGGCCGAGGTTCTCGCATACGAATCCATAAATATTTTATTGGCTCGTCATTCGATTTTATTGCGGCAGGTAATCGAATGACACGCCGGATTACGCCCACGGTATTTCTATTTATTTCGAAAGAAATGCTCGATTTATAACGCATTCTAGTCGACACCAAACGTACGCGTTGGCGATTGAAAATTAAAAATTCCAAGTTAATTAGAGAGAAAACCGTTTATATACGTATATTATATATATTATTGTCTATAATTCGTATAATTGATTATTTTTTGAGATCGAATAGAAATGGTTCTTATAAAAATAAACATTTATTTATTTACATATATCTCATAAAAAAAGTTATCTAAAACATTCAAATTAAATAATTAAACGAAAGAAAAGTAATAGATAATACATATATATATATATATAATAATATTGTATATAAAATATATGATAGAAAATCGAGATGATTTAGAAAACATATTAAGCTAGCTACAAGCGTAGTCTTTCTTTCCCTTCGTTCATCTCGCTTAATTAAACCGAGGCACTTAGTAGCAGTGAATGGTTCTTGATTGGCAAAGAGGTACCTACCTACCTACCTACCTACCTACCTACCTTACCTACCTTACCTACCTACCTACCTACCTACCTACCAAAGGACGAGCTCTCGTAAGTTGGCGAACAGGATACGCGTACGACGACTTCAGCTCGAGCCGAGTCGATGGCAGGACGAGTCGGCCACTCAGTCAACATCATGCGAATGCTGAGTTATGTCGAGGGTCCGGCTTCTTTTAAACTCGCCAATAAATCGGCCGTTCTTCCTTCAAGATGCGGTTCCTCTCTCTCTCTTTTTCTCTTTCTCTTTCTCTTACTCTTTATCTTTCTTTTACTCTTTCTAGCTAGGTCTTTTCTTTCTTTTGCTTCTTCTTTCTTCTTCTTATTCATCCACACACATCCCCCTCTCGCTTCCTAATTTTTATATTTTTTTTTTTTTTTCTTCCATGGACCTATCCCGTCGACCACCACCCTGAAGCACGTACTTTTTCGTCTTCTTCTTCTTCTTCTTCTTCTTCATCGTCTTCAGGTAGCACAAAATTCATTGCATCCTTTTTCCTCTTCTACCTGCGAATGCGCTCGACCGAGGTGCGAAAATATCGACTCGTTTGGCCGATGACTCGACGGCTTCTCTTTCTTCTTCTTCTTCTTATATTTTACATCTCTCTCTCTCTCTTTCTCTCTCTTTCTTCATCCTTCCGTTACTCTTATTTTCTCTTTCTCTTTCTCGTAATATTTCTTCTCAAGATCGATCGTACTAACGGTACGATGTTAAGCGGTAGAAATGAAAAAAAAAAAAAGAAGAAGGAATAAGAGAAGAGACCAGGAGCCTCAGACGAGGTAATTATTCAGCTTCGTTTCAGCTTCATTCCAAATCGTTATGGAATATAACGAAGGACAAGGACGAAAATATCTATCTAACGCGTTACCAATCCTACTTTTTTCTATTTTTCTTTTTTTTTTGTTATCTTTTTTTGTTTCCTTCTTTTTCCCCGCCCCCATTCAAAAGTTGACGATCGATAGCGCACAAATGCACGCACGTTGTAGCTTAAATTCGTCCGGCCGTCATTAATCAACGTAATGCACGCGACAGCCGATATAGGCATCTACGTTATCGACGTTTACTATCTCCGATGCTTTGATTTACATTTAGTCGGTTAAATCTTCATTCGAACGTATCGATCACATGACGATACGATAGCAGTCTCGCCCCCCCCTCAGTATAACGCGAGATCTGCCAATGTGTGTTTTTTCTATTTTCTATCTTTTTTTTTTGTTCCCCTAATCGATTGTTATTCTGTTTTCCCTTTTTTAATTACTATTGGTAGTAATTAATCAATATATAAATCAACTCTCGTGATTTCTGTATTACGTTTAATAATGTATATACCTTATTTATTATGCGCATCAACGTGATCGTTTTATTTTTCCTCCAATGAGAGTTACTATTATTCCAAGGTCAGTTTGAAGTAGAAGAAGAAGAAGAAAATGTTTTTTTGTCATTTTTTTTGTTAAAGGTCCATCGTCCCATACGAGGTTCTCCAACGTGTAATATATTTTTTTTTTCTTCTACGGTCTAAAAACGTTCAGCAACAAAAAAAAAAGCAGAAAAAGAAAAAAAAAAACAAGAAAAAAAAGCAGAAAACGTATCTGGAATGCACGAGAGGTTTATGTGCGGCAGTAAATTTTTTCTACCTTTTTATTGCTTTTTTTTATATATATATATATATATATTAGAAAAAATAAATAAGAGAAAACCTCTCGGTATGGGGTTGAAAGTATAGAATAATTTTGTTGCTTTAGTCGTTTTAGACGACGAATCGATGAAAATACTTTCACCTTAACGCATGCATTATATATATACATATATTTACTTTAGTTTTTCTTCTTGTTTTTTTTTTCTTTTCAAGAAATAAAAAAATAAATAAAAATCATCAGAAGAGATTAGCAAAAAAAAAAAACATGTAGGAAGAACTTTGATCAACGAACGGTTTTCGATCGTGTGACTCGTCGAATTTAACTAGTTTGATTAGAAGAGAGCAGCATGACGCAGTAATTAGAGTTCCCGTGGGGGCAATGCATAATCTCGTAGTGGTATCTTGGTAACTGACCGAGACTGCAATCTCTCTCTCTCTCTCTCTCAGAATAGAGAGAATGCATAGAATAGCATTGGCAAACCAGCCGAGAAACGCGCAATGCATCACGAGGAGGATCGGTGCGTATCGAGAGGTGGAATCTTGGCGTGGCATCGGCACCACCGATTAATAATTACGGCATTGTCGCGCCCTCTCGGTAAACTCGCTTTAATCAATGTCATCGGGCCAATTTCCGATTACCGCTAGCTTCCATCTCACCCCTTGGTCCCCCTTGACCCCCTTGGCCCCATCCTAACGGCTCCTCTCCCCCTCCTCCCACCCCCCGTCTACTACCACCCTTTTCCTACTATCACGGCCTTCTATCCAGGAAATTGCACGAGTGGTACTGCCGCCGGTGACCGAAACGCAACCGGAAGTCGCGATTTATCGGCCGGTTATCGATTATCTAATGTAAGGCTTAACACTGTGAAAGTGTCCTTCGAGAATCCAAATTGTCCGTTCTAATTTCGATATGACTTAGTTAGGGAATTCATTTTCGGTTTAATTATTATCGTTCATGTTCTCATTGCATATACGATGAATCGTTTTTTTGTTATATGTTTCTTTTTTTTTTTTTTCTTTTTTTATTTGAACTATCTGTGGATTGTAAATTTGTAGATGAATAAAAAGATACTCGATTTTATTGGAATATTATTTGGAATAAAAAAAGAAAAAAGAAAACAAGGAGTCTCGTTTTTTCGTCGTAGTAAGATTAATATATCCCGACGTATCGTAAAACTTGGTATCGTAAATTCTACGTAGTCATCAGGTCAAACTAAGGTGCGAAAACATTTCACGGGGTTTTGCACGGTAAATTCGAACGAAGTCTCGTTTACCAACCGGCAATTTTTCAAAGCGTTTCCAAGGTGCTTGTTGACTTGCACAATATCTCAAAGACAAAGAAAAATATATTTCGTTGTTTCGAACACAGCCGAACGTATTTTAATCGTTTAACTCATGCGGAGATTTTCCGACCTTTTGCCAAATTAAAATGAGATAAATCGTTATTTTTCTCTTTTTTTTTTTTTTTTTAATTATCTAACCGTAACGAATTACCGGGAAACCGTATAAGATTCCTTTAGTCGGTTATATTTGTCGGAATCGTTCGACATTAATAACATTTTTCACGAGTGTAAAGGAAAACTATCGATGGATATTTTTTGTAACTACCTGCCAAGGTAGGGTAGCTAAAACTTTTCAAGAAAACGTTAGACCTGAAGACTTACTTTTCCCTAAGGGTTACGATGTATCTAAGGATAAGAATTTATCTTTCGAAATAATCTCTATCCGTCGCATCATTTCCTTACCTAATTTTTTCTTCTTCTTCTTCTTCTTTGATGTCCTTTTAGGTTTTTTTTACAGGTAGCACCTAAGCCGATTAGACGCGCCACGTTGAGTTCAGGACGATTCTTCGAGAAACTTAACCCTTGTTTCACGCAGGTGAACACGAGTGATCTTACTTTTGACGAAGTTTATGAAAAAGAGAGAGAGAGAAAAAAAAAAGGATGTGTTAATACTTAACTATCGCGATCGTGTAACATTCGGCGACGACAGTCGCGGATTAAAAGTATCTTTCCTTCTCGTATCTATGTGTCTGTTCTTCATTCGTCAGAATAGTTTCGAATCGTGTAAGATCTTAATACCGTTTAACGCTTCGCTTCGATTCGTTCAGATTTATCCGTTCCTATTGAAACCTGACCGAGACTTATCTCTGTTGGGACATTTACTACAATTTAAGACTATTAGACAAGATATTATGTTTGAAATACTATAGGATTTAACGAGGAGTTAATAATTTCTTCTTTTTTTTTTTAAGCTACTTTATGTCCCTTCTTTTTTTGATTTGATTTCTTTCCTTTTCTTTTCTTTTTATTTGTGAAAGTGTTGTTGATCTGTTAGGTCGAACTGGTTTCCATTTGAAAATGGTTTATCCCCGCGGATGATCGAGACGATTTCTTTGCACTTTCAGCGGGGTTAACAAGTTATTGTTGTTTCTTTTCAACCCGTTGTGTAGGTTGATATCACGATAAAGAATATAATAAAAAAAAAGACAAAAAGGAAAAAGAGAAAGAGAATAAGAATGAAAGAAACGACGCGGCTCTCAATCGCAGACGATTTAAAGCCGTCATTGACCCCTTCTACGACCTAACAGTTCGTCCCGCAAATGAAAACTTTCACCACCTTCTTCTTCTTCTTCTTCTTCTTCCTTCTTATTCCTTAGCAAAGTTTAAAACCAACGAATAGATTCAGTGGTAAAAGTTTAAACGTCTAACTAAAACCGTTCGCGAATTTCTTCCTCCTCATTTCTTGCGGTTAGGTGAACGATCGTCTTCTTAGAACGCGAACATTTGCAAATAGCTGTCGAGGTATCGGTTACTATGGTGGACGATTGCAAAAATCTTTATGCTTGTCTTTCTAAGAAAAAAGAAAAAAAAAAAAGAGAGAGAAAAAAAAAACGAACGTATTGTCATACAAAATAAAATATTATATTATATTTTTCTTTTTTGATCACAGTTTAAAATATTTAGGAAAAAATACATATTATTATTATTATTATTATTATTATTATTATTATTATTATTACAGTCTTTTTACTTGGATAGGAATTTATAAAAAAAAAAAAATACGATTTATTTTTCTTAATTATTTAAATTTAACATAATTTTTCTTGTGAATATATTTTAACATGTTCGATATTTGACAAGCTTCAAACTGTTCCATGTCTAACTTATATAAATCACTCGAACTTTGACAAATTTACGAGTCCTTGGAGACTCCTAATTCTTGATGGTCCTTCCTAGGACCATCCCTGTCGAGTGAACCTTTTTACTTTCCTTCATCCCTTTTGTTCGTGACTACAATGATCTGCCGACCGTAGTTTTCCGAAACCCTGACGTCCGGGGCTACGCTAGGTGTAATTTTAACGAAAATACACAAAAAAAAGAAAAAAAAATGAAAAGAAATACAGTGAGAGGTCCACATGATAAATTTAGCAGGTATCCATTTTTTTTTCTTTTCTAATTCTTATTCTCGTGACACTTCGTCGAGACGTCCTGGGGTTTTAATTAAATATGACTATTTACAACTTGAATTTTCTAATCCTTGAAAAATCAAAAATAATAAATGATTCCTTCTCTAACATCTATCGTTGTGATGATAAATCGAACGTTCATTTTCACGTTACATCTTTATCCACACCACAGGAATCTCATAAAATTAGTGACAGTGTCTTATTTCTGTTAAATTGGTGTCAACGTTTAGGAAAACGAATCATAGAGAAATACAAATGTAAAGGATATTTCTGGGAAAAAAAAAAAAAACAAAGAAATTTCAGTGAAAGACGAAACTAGTTAACGAAAGAGAATAATATTTCCTCTCTACTTAACAAATTTTCCAATACTTTCTCCTATTAACTTGTTTTTTCTTTTAAAGTGTGATATCCCAATTATCATGGAAATTTTACACGTTCTTGTCAAAGCATTGGGGAAGAGAAAAAAAAGGAAAACTTTTCTTCGTTTCATTCTTGGAAAAGATTATCTCTTTTTTACGTAGGGAAAAAATCGCTGGATATTCAACTTATACTATAGGTATTCTTAATTATTTGTGATTAACGTTAAAAAAAAAAAGTAAAAAAATAAAAAGAGAGAGAGAGAGAGAGAGAGAGAGAGAGAGAGGAAAAGGAGATTGTATTTTCCTATTTTCGACATTTCGATATTTGAATGTTCTCCCTATGGGGAACGAAGAGATTAGTTTCACGGCTCGTTATCGTGAAAATAATTCGAGAGAAAAGTCCATGAAATAGGAATCCATTCGGATTGCCTGGTGAAAATGATTTTCGAGTAAATCCTTCAAAGGGATACCCGAAAGCCGATGGAAGAGAGGAGTCAGTCGATAGATAGCGAACGACCGATATCGTATCCGTGCGTAAAACGAAATTTCCAATGGAAAATGCTAGCGGAGCAGAACCAACCGGTGCAGAGAACGAAACTGAACACGACTACGACACAATGTCACTACCACCGGATGTTGTTGGCTAACGAATCTTCGTCAATCGATTTTACTCGATTTTTGATCCGGTTTACGCGAATGGATCTCCTCCCCCCTCCCCCCTGTACGTTTTCAGTTTTTTTTTTCCTCTTCTTCTTCTTCTTTTTTTTTTGTCACTGGTCGAAAAGGTGTAAATCTTTCTTTTTTTTTTTTTTTTTTACTTTATATAATATCATCTTCCTTTTTCGTATTGGATTTTTCTCTGCGTTCCTTTTCTGTGTGTTTCCTTTGCAAATTTTTATATTTACTTTTTCTATCGATTAGTCTTTCTTTATCAAAGATAGTCGGGGGAGTGGTCGTTGTAATGGTTTATTATTTTCTTTTTTTTTTTGTAGCCCCTACCATCGACGTTAATGAAAATATTTTTTTTCTTTACGTCTGGCACGAACTGGAAATGGTTTAAACAACGTCGGGAGTAACAACGGATCGATAACAACGGGTCCATCTCCGACTGTCTGAAACTTTTATCTCGAGAGTTTCAGGATAGAGTTTCTCCGACGAAGAGTTATCCGACGAGAAAATAGCAAAGTCTCCAGACAACACCTCTGCGATATATCAAACTTTTGACGATCGATGGATGGATGGATGGATGGATGAATGAATGAATGAATGAATGAATGAATGAATGATATACATACGTCGTTGGTTTCGTGGAATTTCCCGTGGAAATTCATCGTAAATTGGGTTGCAGGTATAGATGGTAAAAACGATAGAAACGAGAAAACAAAACGAGAGAAGAAGAAGAAGAAGAAAAATAAAAAAAAAAAAATAACCCAAAATTTGGTTATTCCCCTAGCTAAATCGAATAAAAATGTTACTTCTTTTTTCTTTTTCCTATTTTTTTCGTTTTGTTCGTTCGTTTTTCGTATTCTCGATCAGAGTCATGAAATACAAAAGTTCCCTTTCGCAAACATCCCCCGACCATTCGATTTTCAAATTCGTTTACAGATACGAACGCTAACCAATGACAGCGTTATCTCGGAAATATTTCGCGTTTCGAAAGTTCTATATTTCCTATCGCTCTCTCTCTTTCTCTCTTTCTCTCGTAACTTTCATTTTGACCGTAAAAATGGTCTACTCGGAAACGCGTTCGGATTTTATCGTTCGATGTGAAAATACGTCCGAGTATATTGTCGGATATATCGGGGGGTTTTTTTTTTCCTTCTTTTTTTTTCTCCCCCACCCCCAACGACTCAACAATATTTCAAAGCAAACTCTATAACTTCCGATCATCCGATAATGCTCGATCACTTTTATTAATTTCTTTTTTTTTTTCTTTTTTTCGCGTTCACATATATAAATATATAAATTCAGAGTTTGAATTATTTTGTGGGGAAAAAAAATCAAAGCACTCGTTTGTAAATGTAACTCGATAGCCTTCGATAGTATTACCGTTTTAATTAGGCTAGTCGTTTCCGAAGGAAATGAGTTTGTGTCCGGATACGAGAGTGAACGATAAAATACGTACCAACACGGTTTTCCGGAATGCAAGCTGACGCGGTAGCCCGTGTCGAGACGCGCGTTTACACGGCAGGAGGGGGACCACCTGACACCGTGTGTCGGCCCTACGTAACACGAGTTGCATCGGGGTAAGGCGGGGGTGCTTTAGTGAGAGGCACACGCGAACCTTGGGGAAGGGAAGGGAAGGGAGGAAGAAGGGGCCGTGTGTGTGTCCCTACTCCCACCCCCGTCTTTATCTGTGCTCTTACAAAACACATTGATATATTACTATAATATTTTCCTATTATACCATTCTTATTTCTCTCTTTTGGAAAAAATAATCTTCCGATAAGAAAATCTATAGGAAATTTGTTGCTTTTGTGTATAAATTATTATAATGTGCACTATATAATAATATTACATATTTCGGATAGAAAATAATTATCTACATATTTATTAGTGTGCAAATAATATAATATATATCAATGAAATATGAAATAAAATTTCGTATAACATTGTGTGTTTAAATTATTTCTAAATTGTGAACAAACTTTTGTCTCGAGACACACACACAACGTATAATTTAAATAGATTTTTCTTAGGAAATAAATAAATAAATAAATAAAGAAAGAAATAAAGTTTTGTTTGTCACGACACACACAGTGACTACTTCCTAGGAAACATTAGAAAGCAAGCAAGGGTTAAGCGATCCTCTGTCGTTGTATTAGCTTAAGTCTCTCTCTCTCTCTCTCTTTTTCTAGTTACCGTACTGCAAGCAAACGGTCGGTCGGGTTCCTTATCGTTTTACATCGCGTTGTTAAGAAGAGAAGGAAATAATCGTGCACGTGCGTGGCTTTTCGCGAGACTTTAACAGGCAAATGCTGCTGCTGCTGGAAAGGGGACGACGACGCGCGCGTTCACGAAACGAAAGTTTCCGAGAAGAAGTTTGTAATGGGATAGCCGTGCCACTTGCAAAAGCCACGGAATGCGAGCGATAACAGTGCACTTAAATAAATTCTTTACAATTCTTTTCTCGAGTTTTACTACGAGAAAACGGTTTTTTTTTTCCTTTTTTCTTTTTCCTTTTCTTTTTTTTTTTTCTACAAATTTTCTTGCCGAACAATTAACTTATTTCAACTTATTTTCGATTTTTTCTTAACGCTTATACATTCAACCGCGTACGGGTTTTTGGTTGTTTATAATTCTTTTTTTTTTTATATATATATTTTTTTTTACAAGAGAAAAAGAAAATAGGAAAATTGTAACACATTGATTTATTCGCTTAGTCATCCATCGCAGTTTTCCAACACAACCCGTATATAATTTGGATATTTTTTATTCTAACAAATAGTTGAAACCTTTTCACGTGGAAATCACATGTTGTTTAACACGAATCCGGTCAAAGGATGGTAAAAATCTGGCATTAGGATTTTCGTTTCTTACAATAGAAAGGAATCTTCTTCCTAGGAACTAAGAGAACCGAGATTTGCCATATTGTTGATCTCTCTTTGCCAATATGCCGCACAGATGTGTTAAATATGTTAAAGCATGTTTTTCAGAATGTTCAAAATCTAGTCTGGTCATGACAAATGACAGTCTGCACTATCGTCGTCTAGGATAGATAAACATGTGTTTATGAAGTATGAAAAAAAAGAAAAAATAGTAGATATATGTCGTTACCATTTTCGAAACCCATAAGAGAAAGAAGCCACACGTGGGTTGTTATTTTAGGTTTTACCTTATTATCCTCAATTGTCATCCCGTCTTTAATAATTAATTAGTTCTCTAAAATACATTGATATATATAACACACGTACACACATATATATTTACGTACCTACATCATTATTGTTTTCAATCATACGAAATAGATTTTCCTTCGCACGTTTTCTTCAGCGTCGAAAGAGTTCAACCCTTTTTGTCGTTTCCGAAAGAAAGAAAGAAAGAAAGGAAGGAAGAAAGGAGGAAAGAAGGAAGGAAGGGGACATGGGGACACCATCCGGTCACGTACGGACCGCCACGGCTGTTCACGATGTGGGGGCTCCGAGAAATCGTAACTTGCCGTGTTTATCACCGGCAGGAGCGGTGCGAGCGGCAAGTAGTTGCCGTCGGCCACGGGGGAATAGTTGCTCCTTGCCAACCAAGAGTTCCAATCCTATGGGGATTTCGGTTTTTTACTTTCTTTTTTCTTTTCTTTTCTTTTCTTTTTTTTTTTACAAATAAAAATAAACCAACAGAAGAAAAAAAATGGCTTTACCATGGTCACGGAGACGAAGGGTCTACCCTTCCGCCTTTCCCGCGAGACCGTGCCGTCGCATTTCTGCACACCCACGTTCTCCTTCTCGCCATTCTCTTCCCGGAATATTCTTTCGTATTAGCCTCCACCCCCCCCTCTCCCCTCATCGCTATCACTTTCCCACAGAATACTCATTTTTCTACTACAATTTTTCATTCCTTATTAATTTCCTTATTATATATTATTATTATTTCTTATGTAATTCTCTATTTTTTTTCGCGTGTTTCACATGATAATAATAATGATTATTTCAGATAAATTGATAGACAACGTTAAAATTCTTCATTAATATTAATATTATAATTTTGTTTTATATTTTATTTATTTTTCTTATATCATTTTTAGGAGATACTTTATAAATATATATATTAAACTTTACTAATAATATATATTTCATTTCATTATAAATTTAGGTGTGTGTTACAACACACTCTCTTATACCAATCGATGTTTAACTATTGTTACCAATTAAGATTTACATCATCATTGATTTTGATCTTTTTCAGATATAACAACTTATAAATTTGTTAAATTGAAATTGATCTACTATCGAATTCGTAGAAATGAAAAGTAAAATTAGCAGAGAAATAAAAAGAAGTTAGTGAAGAGTCGTGGAGAATAAGGAAAGATAAAAGAGAAGTGGAAGGGGAAGGGGAAGGTTTCTCTCTTTTCCTTCCCTCTCTCTCTCTCTCTCTCTCTCTCTCTCTCTCTCTCTTTCCTTCTCTCTTTTCTATCTTTTTTTCTTCGTTCGTTTCCTTCTCGCACGCCGGAGGGCCAAGAGTTCGCGGTGGGGCCGTTCATCAGAGGCAACTTGTCACGCCGCTGGGCATCGGACATAAATTCCACTCCGTAATGTGACAGGTCCTCGCTTCTACCCCCGAGAAAAGCATCTTACGGTTCTGCTCCTTCCAAGGACCGTTCTTTCTCTCTCTCTTTCTCTCTATCTCTTGGAATTCTTTCCTATAACTCGAGGTCGTCCTCGTTCGAGTTGCATCTCTTCGATTATTGAGAAACAATCCGTTGCTCATTCAATAATCTATCTTATTTGAAATATTTTTCGCGAAATGTATTATTAATTATTATTATTTTTTTTAGTTCTTTACTTTTTAACGAGTCATTTTTCGTATAATGTAATTAAGAGATTAAAGAATAATCAAATAATTATACAGATTTGGTATATTTGTATTGGAACATTTAAATATTTGCGGAAAAAATTTAGACGCTTTTTCAAGTTCATTCGACAAGAGAAGATTATTCTTATGAGTGGTGAATTTTTGTCAAGAAATATATTCATGCTTTACGATTGAAATTTCTTATCTTTTATTTGCATATTAAAAATATATATTTAACAAATATTTGTAGAGTATCCTTCTTTTTGTTTTTTTGGTTAACTTTAGTGATTCACTGTAAGTTTATCCTGAACTTCTGTTACAAAATGTTAAAAAAAAAAATGATTATATTCGAAAATAAGAGAATAATACGTATATCTAAGGAATAAAGTGGAAACGGGGCGGGGGAGGGAGGGGGATAGATGTATGTAGAACATCGGTGGGGTTACACTGTTGTGTTACGAAGCCGCAAAAGCGACTTAATGTTCCCATTTGTTCTGTAGTTCTCCGGAGGCGATTCATTCTCACCCTTTGCGCATCCGGGGAATACGGGGAACGTGGTTCCGTGTAAACGACACCCCAACAACCTTCGGCCGAGTTACCATTTACAAAAACAATGACAAATAAATACAATTAATTGTAACTTGAGAATTAAATATAATATAATCCATTTGAATTTGTATACCCTAAGCATAAAATCAAAATGAGATATTTAAAACTTTGATCGTTATTCGTACGTTGATATAAAATATTCTCATTTATAATCAAAATTTCATTCTTTAGAATATTTGACTAGTTAATTTGCAAAGAATACTTTTTCTTCTTTTCTTTTTTTCTTCATCGTTTAACACAGAATACAATTAAATCTGATGATGTTTTTATTGAGTTGTCGACAAAGTGTTAAAATTATTTGTTAAATGTAAAGGGGTGGAGGGGGGAAAGAAAAAATCACCGAAATAAACATAATCTCTCTCTCTCTCTCTCTCTCTCTCTCTCTCTCTCTCTCTCTCTCTCTCTCTTACTCTTACTCTTTTTCACGAATGTGGCTATTTGTTTATCACCTCATGGCTGGCACCTGTCACTTTAATAGGCACGACGAACGCCTCTATTATGCGTTTATATGCGTGGATAGATATTAAGTTGGCTACGCGGTGGGACACGCGAATCGCTCATCAAAAGGATTAACGCGTTAATATGCCGTTAACTTCTCTGACGCTCATTAGTCGAGGAGACAAATCATTAAGACTTAACGGCGGATATCTTGAGTGGTTACCGTTAGACGACGTTAGGTACTAAATACGATACAACCTTTTTTTTTTTTTCTTTTTTTTTGCTAATCGAAAAATCTCTTAAGGTATGACCCTGAAATAATATTTCCTTTGAATGTTTTAAAGTACTTCTTCTTCTTCTTCAATTATGTTCCACATTATATCTCTCTATATCTAACTATCTTTTTCTCATTCATTTTCACCTAATCGAATCAATTTTCATTTAATTTTTTCTATACACACATTTTTGTACCTTCTTCTTCTTCATCTTTTTTTTCCTTTTTTTGTATTTTTAGGAAGAAATATAGAAAATACTTCGAAATGTTTTTCTGGCGTGATGCGATCGGTGAGGAGTTTCTTTTTTTTTTTTTCTGTTGTTGTTGTTGTTGTTTCTTTCGTTCTCTTCCTCGTCCAGAACGGAATTGTAATAAATTTTCAAAAGGAATCACGTAGAGAAACGTGGGGTCGCGTGATTCCTCAACGTTACACATTTACAGATTCTAACGTGTCGCAACAAGGTGAACGGAGAAAAGAGTAGTAAGAAGGAACGACGTGATCGTGAACGGAGCGTATTAATCTCAGGTGTTACAATGCACGAGCCGTTTCGGACCGAGCCGTATCCAATCCGAAATAAATATTGCCGATTATTAACTCGGCACGCTGCTCGTTGGAAACGAAAAGAGGAGATGATAGAAAGAGATGAAGAATAACAGGGGTAAGGGGAGGGGCAAGAGGGGGAGGAGGGGGCGGAGGATGAGGAGGAGGAGGAGGAGAGGGATCGTTTCGTGAGACGGTTGAGACGTTAAGTGGGTCCATTAGCCAGGTTCCCTAGGACCGGGGCAACTCTCTTGACTCGCGCATTCCTACGCGTGTGTGTATCCTTTTTCGAATCCTTTCGTATGTGCCGCCTTTTTTAGTCTATACCGTCTCGTTTAATAAAGAAGAATAAATAAGATTGTGTGGTATAAATATAAATATATAATATATAATATATATTTTTTTTTTCTGTTCAACAAAACATCGTTTGTTTTGTTACGATTACGAGATACATTTCAATTTTGATAATAAAATTTCTACGCGCGATAATATTAATGACAAGAAAATAAATGTTTTTCATTTAAAAAAAAAAAAAAAAAAGGGATTAGTTTAGGTAGGATTAATTTATTAACAAATTGTATCGATGTATTGGGAAGTAAAAGATTAATGTTAATCGTTGAAAACTTGCAAACGTTATTACGTAAGAATTTAGATGAGAAATAAGAGGAAGTATAATAATCGAAAGAGAGAGAAAGAGAGATAGTGAGAGAGGATAAAAAGAACCGCCCTTGGCGTTAACCGGTGTCATAAGTTGTTTCGGACTGAAGGAAGGCGCGGTTAAAAGAGTGACATGGCGGCGGCAGCGGCGGCTTCACGTTAACTGCTCTGTGATTTCTTCTTGGCTGTCGAAGCACTCTGCTAGATCGAGGATACCCTTTAGGTGACCTCGAACAAGAGAAAAGAAGAGAAGATAGCGGAGATAAGAGAGTCCAGGTGTTCCATGATCGTCCGACAAAGGGCTCGAAGATTCCAGTCTTCTCTCATACCAATATAAAAGTGTACATATTATCGTATATACTACCTATATACATATATTATCACCAATATGTTATATATATATATATATATATATATATATAAAAGTATGTTTATGCATATAAAGACCCGTCATTCCGTTGCATCGATTCAAACGAGCCCCAACGAGTAGGAGGAGGAGGGGGGGCATCCATGAAAAAGATTAACAATCCTTTTCTGGATCTTTCACGACACCCTATGAAGAAGAAGAAGAAGAAGAAGATGTCACCCTGGCCAACTACGCCATCTTGATCGCTAAAGCAAGAAAGAGAGAGAGAGAGAGAAAGAAAGAGAGAAAGAATGAGTTAAGGAGACGCACGTCAGCAAATTCCAAGTGGTTCGTTCGCCAAGTTGAAACTCATCCTCCTAACTGCCTCTCTTATCCATCGATTTCTATTTCACGACTCACGGACCACGATCACGTCACGTTTTATTAAGCGTAAACGTTCGATAATGCGGTCTTCCATTCTTCCTCTAATTCGAACAGGGGTGGGGTGACGGGAGAAAGGGGTGAAAGGGGGGAAGGGAAGGTTGATAGAGAAAGCCAGTCAGCTCGTAATCTCGATAGTTTCGTTTATCTTCACAGGGAGCGGAAGATTAAATTTACACATAGTAGCACCGTGGAACAATGCCCGAAGCTGTTTAGACGAGCTGGTAAATATTTGAGAGCTGGCATCTCTCTCCCTCCCCTCCCTCCCTCTCTTTCTCTCTCTCTCTCTCTCTCTCTCTCTCTCTCTCTCTGTATTTATCTATCTTTTTTCTTTTTCGCTTGTACACGGCAACCCACCCCTATGGGCCAACTCTCATCGACCGGAGCGGAGCGTAGCGTAGGTAAAACACACACGGTATTACCTTTTCCCTCGACGCGTTCACTCTCTTTTCGATCGATGTTTGCTCCTGCCACTTCGATTTAATTGCTTGCGAATCGCACGTTAATGATCATCCCACGAGTCGTCGACGCGTTTGTACTCTATTCTTCTCTCCTCCTCCTCCTCCTCCTTCTCCTTCTCCTCTTCTCCTCTTCTCTACCACTCTTATAATCCAACGATACGATTTTTAAATGAACATTAGAGGTTAATCGTGAATAATATATTGTACACGGGGATTTATTTTGTGATTATATTATTTTATTAATTTTATTATTTCTTTTCTATTTTTTTTTCTTCTCCTTTTTTTTAAATCATAAAGAAGAATATTATCATAATTAGGTATTAAAACCATACGCGTAGAGAGAGAGAGAGAGATTCGTAAGTATATAACAGTCGTTGAAATTTTTCTAAAGCATAACGTCCAACCGGCTAACGTTATCTGACTATCTAATAAATCATGCGCAGGAAACGGAAGTCCATTTCTACTCTACCGTGGTAGAATGGACGACGAAAAATAGGTAGAAAATCTGAAAGAGTGAGAGAGAGAGAGAGAGAGAAGGAAGGACAACGTGGGTGCGGCTTTGCGAGAGGGACGGATCAAGGGGGAGGATCGGGGATGGTTGTAACGAAAGACTGGAAGGGTTTTAGAGATGAGATCGGTCACCGGAAGTCTCCTCGTAGCGGATACCATTAAAACCGACGACGGTTGTTCAACTAATATCATTCTCGTGAAATCCTCACAGCTTTTTCTCACTCTCGTATTAATTACTAACGAAGTCCATCATGAATTTTTTAACGATTCTATTTCTATCTTTCTTTTCCTAATTTTTTCGTTTTAATTTTTACATTAAAACGTTACATATACATATATATATATATAATTATCCAAAAAATCTCTCTTATACTTATAATATAATCGATCTTAATTTTATTTCGTAAGAAAGAAAAATTTGTTTCAGTCAGAGAACTCTTCTCATTGTCCTAGAAAATTAAGTAACGCATAGATTTGATCAAAGTAGAGAAAAATGTGTAAGCAAAGTACGAAGTCAGACAAGCCTGCAAGCAAGCAAATAGGCTGGCAGGCAGGCGCGCGTCGGTAAGGATCCCGTAATTAGGGGAAGCAGATTTTTCACTTGCTGGGCGCATCATTGAAGTTTTGCTCATTAGCCGTCGTCGTCGTCGTCGTCGACGCTGACTGCGGCCACCAGCACCAGCAGCACTAGTACCAGTACCAGCAGCACCAGTACCAGCACCAGTACCAGCAATAGCAGCATCAGAATCAGCACAGTGTCCGTGTATCTCGGTGTGTTACGTGGGTGCGCGGCGCAATAGTTGGAGCATCCGCAACTCGTGGATGGCTCTGGTTGGTTGGCTCGGCTTCGCTCTGGTTGGTCTCGACGTTGCTCCTGCCTGATAGAGCATCGCACCCCCTTCCTCCTCCTCACCTCCTCCTCCTCCTCTTCCTTCTCTCGCTCGTTCGCTCTTTCTTTCTTTCTTTGCCGTTCCTCCTCGCTCTCTTTGATACTACTCCCTCCCTTACCCCTTCCCTTCATCCATCCTCTTCTATATCCTCCTCCTCCTCCTCCTCCTCCTCCTCTTTCTCTAGTATTTTCCTCTCAGCTTCGGCCCTCGAATAGCGAATCTGCCTCGCAGGCTTACGTCCCTAATGAACCATGTAATAACGTCGCGACGCCCAGAAAAATAAAAAATAAAAAAAGGAAAAAAGACAGAAGAAGAAGAAGAAAAAAAGTAGCAGTAGTAATAGTAGTAGTAGTGGTAGTGGTAGAGAGTTTCGCCTCGGATTTCTTCGCCTTTTTTCTTTTTTTTTTTTCCTTCTAACTTTGGCCGAATCTCAAAGAGAGCTCCCCCCCTTTTTTTTCCACCGTGATACATTCATGGGTTAAGATTATCCCTTAACCCTTTAACACTTTAATCATTTTTTTTTTTTTTGTAGGAATTTGTAAGCTCGACATTTTATAAGCTTTTTAAATGCGATACTCTGAACATTTTCATTATTATCCTATCCTTTTTGTAATTAATTATTTTGATCAAACGTAAAAAGAATTGCTAATCAATGGAGAGTTATCTATTGTCATTTTTACAAATACTTAAAATTTTTGAATCTTTTTGTTTTCATTTATCGGCTAAACAATCTCGTTTGAAAGCGTTAAGTATATTATAATACAATGATCAAAAAAGGGGCCAATCGAGATCATGCATATAGGAAACAACGAGCCACTCTATTCTATCTTTTCTTTCTCTCGAAAGATTTCGTTACGACTATCCGTCATTTTCACACAGAGTTAATGTAACACACGTAGAAATAAGTGTACGCTTTCGTCAAAGAATCACGCCGATCGCCGCCGGTACGGTACGGTACGGTACGGTACGATAGTACCAACTTGGTGCGGCCACTTTCACGTCTCCAAAGTAAAAATTAACTTATTCGACTGACACATACATATATATATACACACACATATATAACGCGTATCAACATAATAAATACATTACTTCACGAATGAGACTAATATCAAAGTTAAGATTAATGTCCTGTAATAAACCAAATCATTAATTAAAGTACAAAAAATTACTTTAATGATAATTCTTCATAAAAAAGAAAAGAAGAAGAAAAAAAAATCGTACAAAGCGTATATGTCGACTTATTTACAAAAGCAAACCAATTATACATATATATACACACACACATACATATATTTCGTTTAACGAGAGATATAACAAAAATATAATATATTAATATATAATAAATAATATTATAATAATCGGTCTCTCTCTCTCTCTCACACACATATTCCCCATAGATTTTAGTGAAATTTTATAGTCACCTTTACGATTCTAAGAGAAGAAAGAGAAACGTGGTTCCCCGATCACATCGGAACGATCGGTGCGGCACGTCAAAGGGAGGGTCGGCACTCAACGAGGAATGGATAGAGGGATGGATGGAGTGACTGAGTGAGATAGAGAGAAAGGAAGAGGGAGAGGAACGGAGAGGGACGAAGAGGAAGAGGGAGATAAAAAGACTTGGTCGATGAATGATGTCTCTATAATGTATCACCGCGCGTATCTTAATATCAGGCGTTTCTCTGATGCGCGCGGACGTGAGTCAGGCGTGAAGTCGCATACATCACGCTGCATTCCCTTCGTGGCGAGCACGTCCACGATCCTTCGAGCATCGGGTATACGCGTACGGGGCCTCTTCTTCGAGTTCTTTACGAGCTTCCTCTCTCTCTCTCTCTCTCTCTCTCTTTTTCTCTTTTCCTCTCTATCTCTCTTCGTCTCCGTCTTCGACCTCCATGCTCGCAGACGAGGAAGACTTGGAACGAAACGTCCGTTCGATTCACTTCGAGAAACTTTAACATCATTAGAGAGCCTGTTTAATATTTTTTTTTTCGTTTTTTAATAATACGCCGATAAAAAAAAAAGGGTGACTCGGATGAACGGTGAAATTGGTTGGTTTTTTCTTTTTCTCTTTTTCTTTTATGTTATATATTTTATATATATATATATATATATATATTGTATATTTATATAAAATATATATATATATATTTTGTTTTTTGTGGGTTTAATTCGCGTATCAGCTGTGGTTATTCTATGGAGAGTGTGAATACGTTACTTTTCGAGTAAGTTTATTTATCGATAATTCAAATTGAAAGAGAGATATATTTTCATGAGATGATAAATTCGTATAAGCAAGTCAACAGCTCGCTGAGACTTGAGTGGCTTGTCTTGTCTCTGTTTCAGGGATTGGAACGTGACGGGCAACGTACGCGTACAAGAGTCCTGGCCTACGTGAGCGGATTTCCTCGCGGCTAATTCGAACTTCTCCAACGACGAAGGATCAGGATCCTTGATTGTTTCGCGCCTCACGGTGAGTTGCCAATCCTATTCCCGATGTTCCTTATTTTCCTCGGTCGTATACGATCGTCGTTGATTATTCCGTTCGATGATTTTTAGGATCGTTACAATTTACTTTTTCGTTAAACAATGTTATTTTATTCGCGAGATTATTATTTCTTTTCTTATTATTATACTTTTGCGCATAAATCATATTGTTTGTATCGTTAAAGTTTCTTCTTCTTCTTCTTCTTTTTCTTTTTATTTTTCTTTACTTATACAATCTTGTTGTACTCGATCCTTTCAATCCGGTTTCGATCGCGACTTAATTAGTAGCGAATTGTTAAAGTTACGGGACAAAACGATGTTACAATTAAGATGCCACCGGGTTTTCGGTGTCGACGAAGATGGATCGAAAACTCAGTTTGTGTGAAAGAGAGAGAGAGAGATTGTCCTCCTTCTCTTTCCATCTTTCCCGTGACCGATCCCAGCCGTTTTGGCCCAGTTTCGCTCGACAGATCGATCTGCACGGCGCGTTTGTTACGCTCGGACAAACTAGGCGAGATCGATCGGAAGGTTCGATCCAATTCAAGTCTCGAAACGCCCGCAAAATCGGCCTGCTCGAGTTCTCCTCCTCCTCCTCTTTTAACGGAGAAGCAACAGCAGCAGCAACACCAGGACCGATCTTCGACACCTACCTACCCCTCCCTCCATCCCACCGCCCCGATCATCTTAAAGCGGTAGCTTTAATTACAAAGCTTACTTAAAAAATTCTCCCAAAGCCCGTTTCCGAGCGCTATCTTGGCCGATTGCACGGCAAAAACCGAAAGACACCTTTCGTTTCGGTCAAACGAGCCTGCCACGTTCCACCGTTTCTTGTTCACGACCATCTTCGATCCGGCCCGATACACCAAATCGTTCCTGCCCAACCCAATTTCGCGATGCTTCAACCTAATCGACGAAACATCCGATCGCTAAACTTTTTTTTTCTTTCCTCCTTCTTTTTATCATTTCGATGACCAACCTCTCGTTCGCTACTTAAACTAATCCCTTTCTAAATACATTTCCTAATTCGTTATAAACGATCGTTAAATATAATCCAACGTCATGTTATAGTTGTTGTTGTTGTTGTTGTTGTTGTTGTTTAATAGATTTTACAACAGTATTCCTTGTTTTATTATCCAATGAGAAATATCAGTAGGTCGGTTGGTTTGCTGATAATCGTCAATTACCATCGTACATTCGTACGCACGCCACAGCACGCCACGCACCTTTGCCTTTTATTCATCGACAAGAAAGTTACCTGACACCTCGTTCATCTCACCTCGCGGAGTCAATTAAAAATTCAAACGTCAGGTGTTAAGGGAAGAAGAAGAAGAAGAAGAAGAAAAAAATGAAGAAGAAAAAGGTGCAGCATCGGGTGAAGGAGGAGGAGGAGGAAGAAGAGGGTGAGAGACATGCACAGAGAGGAGAAGTGTCGCGATCCCGAATTTTTTCAAGAGGGAAAGCTTCCTAGCCAAGAACGACGAGGGTAAGCTGGGAATGCGCCTCGTCATTCCTGGTATCCCTCACCGATGTTGGCCCTGCAACAGCAACGCCAGCAGCACCAACAGCACCAGCACCAACAGCACCAGCAGCAGCACAGCCTTGAAACGGAACTCGAAGTCTTTCCAGCCAAGGACGACAGCTATGAAATCGCTGGTGATTGCTCCTCTCTCTCTCTCTCTCTCTCTCTTTCACACACACCTCGTTTTACTCCCGTATTTTGTATAAAGCGGTTATCCGCCTTTTGTCCTCCTTATGCTACGTAACATCAAACAGGGACTTTCGTGGATCTCCTCCGTTAAATTCGACTTTACATTTTGTTATCCCATCTAGCGAAAAGGGATTCTTTTTCCTTCCCTTTTCATCGCTTACCGTAGTATCAAAGTGTATAAAGTGTATTTTCAATGTAGTTTATTACAAAGTCCTTCTTTTCTTTTTCTCTTTTTTTTTTTAATTTTATTATCTATTATATAAATTAAATATTACGTGTTTATTTTTTTTAAATACGTTACGTAAGTTACGTTATTTATCTAGATATATATATATTATATTTTCAATAGAAACTTTGAAAAAGGATTTATAGAACCGTTGATAGAAATCAAACCCAATCGATCTTTTAAAGTTTCGATATTCCGTGATCATGGAATACCGCTGATTCATGGAAACGGGTTGTTCGAACCATAAGAAGAAGAAGAAGAAGAAAAAGAAGAAGAAGAAGAGTAATGGCTATCGAAAGAGGAAGAGGAGGAGGAGGAGGAGGGGTTTTCAGTACTGATCCCTGCTCGAAATTAACTCGTCAAAGATGACGCGCCACCTCTGTTTCATTCCTCGCCTTGTAATTTGTTGGACGATCGGTGGGTGGGGGGAGGGATACAGGACTAATGGGTTATTTCAGGTAATTAGCCGTAGGCTCATTCCTTCTTTTTTTTCTTTTTTTTTATGAACGCAACAAAACAACAACAACAAAAATTTCTTTTATTTATTTATTTATTCCTTTCTTTCTCTTTCTTTTTTTTTTTTCTTGTTTTCAAATATCGTAGTATCTTCTTCCTTAGGCACGCGTGAACTTACTCTATCTAAAAGGATAACTATCTTTTTGGCCTCGATTTCACGAGCTATATACGAAATGATGATGATGAGAAAGAGAGAGAGAGAGAGAAAAAGAGAAAGAAAATGAAGAAATTATTTCATTCCTCTGTAGAACTTCACGCTCGCTTATCTTCGCTGCTTGGAGACTCTCGCGATGCGGGACTCGATATTCCACGTGCGAAATTCTCTTAACGACCCGCGTCGATTAATCACTTCGTACGACTCTCTCTTTCTCTCTCTTTCTCTTTCCCTCTCTCTCTCTCTCTCTCTCTTTTTCTCTCTTATGTCCTCCTCGACGTTCACCAGAGATTTATTCTTCCTCCTTTTTACCTCGATTTTAATTCGTACGCTTTTATCGGTATGGCACTCGGCACTAATTAATCGTCGTGTGCTTCGTTAATGAGGTGCGGGTGTTCGTGAGAAAGGAATAAAATTGTTCGTTGTTAAAGAAACGATCGCAACTATATACTTACGTATACATATATATATATAGGTATACGCATGTGTACGTACATACGTAACATATACTATCTATCCAAGTATATAAGTAAAAAAATGAAAGATCTTTTGCCGATCGATCCTACTCTACTCGAGGTCTTTAGAATTCGATTATTATCGATCTTCTGCCGATCGAGTTTGCTATAGACGCTCGAAGCTCAAGCCTTTCCATTCGCGATAGGGATTAATCTCGTCGATTGATCGAGAAACGTCCGATTATCGAAGACCACTCCGAGACCGTCGGTTTAATCGGCTACGAATAGCAATAATGGTTGACGCCTAGGAAAACGAAAAGAAAAAGGAAAAAGGTAAAAGGAAAAGGAAAAAAAAAATGAAGAAAAATATATTTCCTTCGTTAGTTTTTATCGTCTACCAGCAACTCTTGATATTGCTGAATCCCCACCGTTTGGTTTCTGGCCGTATATAATTAAGCGTTTAAGTACGATCGCACGGTCTATGCCCGTGTAACCACGGATTTGCTACAATTATCGACTCTGCTTTAACGACTCTCTTTCTCTCTCTTTCTTTTCTAAGCGAAAGGAGTTCCAACTTTGTTGTGGATTCCGTTGAATGTACTTACGCTTACAAGAGATGCGAGTTTAAGAGAAAGAGAGACAAGTAAGCACGCGCGAATCCCTGAGAAAGAGAGGAAGAAAGAAAGATATAAAAAGAGAGAGAGAGAGAGAGAGAGAGAGAGAGAAGAAGATAGTCAAAGGTAGATCGTCGAAGAAATCGGGTTTGTCGAGTCACGACGTATAACGAACTTCAGCTGTGTCTTCGTCGAGCTTGTGAAGCTTCCCTTTATCGACACGCTCGAATCGTGGTTAGCCGTTTCACTGTGACACGTAGAAGAAGGAGGATCGTTAAGTTCACCGATGGTGGTTTATTTCAGGTCCAGTACGATATCCTGGTAATATTTCTGATACGAAATCCACTCTCCTTTCTTTCCTTCTTTCCTCCTCCTCCTCCTCTTCTTCTTCTCCTTCTTCTTCTTTAAACTAGGATTAAATGTTTTCTTCGACGAAACAACGGAATCCCATTGGTCCGTCAAATTATTACCTATTGCTGATATACGCAATCGTTAAATATTTTCTTTCTATTTTTTTTATCTGTTTTTTTTTATATATGTTAAATCGATATTATGACTTAATCGTCGAAGTCATTGGTATTTCTTTGGATACATTGTTAATGGTTTAAACGTAAAATTGGAAAGTCGAGAACACGTGGAATGCAAAAAGAAAAGGAAAAAAAAATAGGGTGGGAGGGAGTGGGAGGGAGGGGGGAAACAAAAAGTGAAGGAACATCGAAAGAAATAGCCGCCTCGTCGTTAATTACTGATTTTCCTCGGTCCGCGTCACTTTTTAATTGACGCCAGAAATTGAAGCAGAGTGGCGATGTTCTAGCAGACAAGTTCTTCCAGCGAAGTCATCCTACCTTCTTCTTCTTCTTTCTTCTTCTTCTTCTTCTTCTTCTTCTTCTACTTCTTCTTCTTCCCGCCTTCTCCTTCGTCCAAATCATTCTGGGCCATCCTCTTTGATTAGAAACGGATTAAGACATAGTAGAATGGATCTTGTAAAGGATCTTTTTTTCTATATATCCTTGATAAATCGCGATCCTTTTTCTTTTTATACATACATATATATATATATATCGATAAAACCACGTATCGATCATTGATACAATTTTAAATCGACCCATTAGATTTCTCACATTTTAACCATTTAAATATAATTTAAAGAAAAAACTCAAAAAAAAAAGAAAAATATATATATATATATATTTTATCGAAGAGAAGAATAGGAAGATTTTTTTTGTACGGGATCGAGTAGTAGAGTGTCCTGTTTCGTCGTCGACCACCTTCAAGGTCGTATCATCGACGCCGTTTATTTTCTCCGTCGCTTAAATAACCGTGCGCACATTTTCTATAGACATGCCAACGTGTCCTACCTGTCAGTTTCCAGTTTAGTCGATATGCTGCCAATGACACGAATCTTTGTCTCTCTCTCTTTCTCTTTCTCTTTCTCTGTTGCGTCCAGCACGCGTCCATGAAACGAACGAACCTTTTTCCCTTCGTTTCCATCTCTGTTTTCGCGGGTTTACGCGGCCTCGCGTCGCCTCACGCGACTGTAAATGCGTTCTCTTGGATTCTATATCTACCTCTATAGGTAGGTATATATTCTTTCTCTCTTTCTATCTTCATAGTTAACTCCATCTTCCTTCTATTTCTCTCGCACGCGAATAGTCAGCAAAACGTACTATATAATCTCTTTCTCTCTTTTCTCATCATCGAGAAACTCCCGTGTCTCTCCGTCAATGAAACTCACCACCACAACCATCCCCCCTTTTCCTCTCTTTCTTTTTCTCGTAGTTTCCTATACTAGTCTCTCTCTTTCTCTCTTTGGCTTTATCGAGTCGGGCCTGTCAGCACCAGAGCTTCTCACCCTCGCAAAAATAATTACGTTGAAAGAGAGAGAAAGATAGAAAGAGGAAGAGAAATAGGTGGTGATGGGGTGGAGGAGTGGGAGGAGAGGGTGAAGGTTAGGGTGGGGGCAGTTCTTCGACCCTACATCTGGCACCCGTTCGTCGACTATTGTGCCAATCGGACGGTCGCTTTGATAAGCCACCGTCGGAGAAACGAGAGCCAATAAAAATTCATTTGTCGGATCTCCGTCCTTTCCTCGACCATTTTTTTTCTTTCCCTTCTTTCTTTTGCTTTCTTTCTTTCTTTCACTTTTCTATCGTATTTTACTCTTTTCTTGATCGCGTTTAATTGTTTTATTGCATTGTAAGAAACGCGAGATTGATTTTGTAGTCACCACGTGCGATTATGTTTCTCTTTTCAAAGTTATTCTTTAAAAAACATTGCATTATATTATATTATATAGATATAATATTTACACTTTTGACTAATCAAAAATACTTAATTGTTATTAATCCTTATATCTTTATAAATGTCGAATGGAAAAAAGAAAAAAGTAGTAAAAAATGTTCACTACGATCTCTTGCAGCGAATTAATATAATGCAACATCTGCTGAGAATCGAGCTATACAGGATATCTGATATCATTATCGTGAATATATAATTTCACGAAGATATTAATATATATATACAAAATGCATAGAATAAAAATGAGAGAGAGAGAAAGAGAGAGAGAGAAAAATACTTACCTAAGTGTATACTTAGGTCTTTAGAAAGAAAAAGAAACAAATTGGATCGTTTGCATCGTCGAATAAAAAAAAAAGGAAAGAAAGGGGGAAAAAATGGGAAAAAAAGGGAAGAAAAAAAAGAAGAAAAAGAAAGAGAAATAAAATAAAACATCACGTGATAATTACGCCGATCGTGGAGAATGAAGAAAAAGAAGAAGAAGAAGCGTCGTCGCGTGTGTATTCCATCTATAGATTGTTAATATGCACGACGCGTAAGAACAATGTTAGTAGAAGCAATGTTGAAGGTTTCTCGAGGAGATGATGCGGGATGAAGAAGGGGCGACGTTGGGGGGGGGAAGGGAGGTAGGTTGGGGAAGCCACTTGTGGGTCTCCACTCCCCGAGATAATTACTCCGTTATTATTAATTACGAGCGTGTATGCTTCGTACACCGGTTTACAACGTTTTGTACATTCTCTCGGTTTATGGGAGAAGAAGAGGAAAAATAAAAAAGAGGTCCTCCGGGAACTCAAGGAGTTATGGAGAATATAATGGCGGATACGATGTCGTGTTCCAGGTTGACGCGTTGGAAGAAGTCAGGATCGTTGTTCATCGATTCCGCGGGATTAAGCTCGGTGCCACAATTTGCACTTTCCATCCTTTTATTCTTCTTCTTCTTCTTCTTCTTTTCCTCTCTCTCTCTTTTTTTTTTTCTTTTCTTTCTTCTACCTATCACCCACACTTGGAAGATTCCCGGTGGATCGGTGTAGCAGCCATTAGAACGGATAAATGAATATTACCATTTCTACGGTGGCATATTTTCTGACGGAAATACCATCACAACCGATCGAAACGGATCGACTTTTGTGTATTTCTTATGCACGCGACAATAGTCATAAATTAACTTTTACTTTTATAATTAGTTTTGTTTTAGATTTTACACACATTTCTCTTTTTCTTATTATTATTATAATTTGTTTCTTACTCTTTTCCTGTATTCTACGGTGATATCATTTTTTATTCGTTAGTTTAACACGCGTTATCAAAGTTATTCGTTAATAATTAATCTATAGCGTGAAAATTATTTATATTTTTCTCGAGCATCGATAGATAAGTTTACTAATGTGTATAATATATTATCTGTGATTATCTCTCTCTCTCTCTCTCTCTCTTATTTTGACTATATATATTTATTTAATATATAACGATATATCAAGTTCGAGATAGAATTTGTTCTAAGTTTTCGATGATGTTTCTTTTGCTTTTAGAACCGGCATACTGTGCGCTGATACATCACGCGAAGCTGCCCCAGCCCAGAACCAGTTATAAACATATGATTAAGCTCGTTTTAATAAGTTTTTATGTAGATCTTTACGCGTAAGGATGTACCTATAATAAAAAAACAAAAAAACAACAAAAAAAAGAAAAAAAAAAAAGAAAAGTAAGTGTTAAATAAACGAGATGCGTTATGATGACAGAGGAAGGAGATCGTCGATGATTCCACGATGTCAGAAATTTCACTTTCCTCATAAAATTATCCTCGATTTATTATCTTTTCCTTTCCTTTCTTTTTTTCTTTTTCTTTATCTTTTTCTTTTTCTTTTTTCTTTTCCACGAGTAAGTACAACACAACGTACGAACTTTGAAATTATTTTTTCTCTCGTGATAATAAAATAATCCCTAAGAACGTAATAATCGGTTATTACGTTATCACTCGAATTTAACTAAATCGTACGTATAGTATATTCAATAACCCGGAAGTATGTATATATATATGAAATTTGTCTGATGTCATAAAAGTAATACGAATACAAACATGCAAAGTATCCTAATTTCGCTCAACCATCCTAATTTATTCTACATGTTACACGAGCCAGTGCAATCACGTATATGAATATTATTACACACGTGAGAAAGAGAGAGATATATATACACGTGAACGATCAAAATTGTAATGGGCATCTCATTTGAGACAAATTTATCGTTCAATTTGGAGAAGTTAACGGCGATAGAAAAGAACGTTGAATAAGTCAATAAAATAAGGTCTAGGTTGTATGAGAGAAAGAAAGAAAGAAAGAAAAAGAAACGAAGAAAGATGGCGATCGAGAAGCGTTTTTTTTCCAGCGTTTTCTACCCCCGCAACCCCCCGACACCCCCTCCTTCACCATGCTGAAAGAGATTCGTCGATTTTTACGAGGGTCCAGAGAAACGAGCAAAGAACCCTTTTCGAAATCTTAAGACCTTCCTGGATAAAGAGCCCCTTTTTTTTCCCCGTCCCTTTCCCTTATTCGTAGCACGAGGATCTCGACGAAAGATCGTAAGGACGAAGGGTTTACGCTCGAGCGCCTATTGGCGCTTCTAGTAAGACTATCGACCAACCCACTACGAGTCTACGACCAACCAATCCTTTGTTTTAGCCACCACCCTTCTTCTTCTTCTTTTTCTTCTACTTCTACTTCTCTTTTTCGAGATAAGCATTTAACAAACGGTTCGGTGTTTAGTTTTGACGAAGCAAAAATTTATCGAATTGTTTTTCCTATCGATTTGTTTTCGTGTATCGGAGCTGCGATTAAATGAAAGTCTTCGAAAATAAATTACACGTTTTACAAAGTATTATAATTATACGGATACCTATGCATGATTAGAAAAATTCACGATAAAAAATTATTGATAATAGTAGTAAAAAATGATAAATAATAATACATATATTGTACACACCCAAAGATATAATTATGCATTAATACTTTCTCTCTTTTTAATCATATAACTATATACATATATATAAAAAAGAAAAAGGTCTAATTAAATTATACGATTAGAAAGATTCGCAGATCGTAAAGAAATAATAAAGAAATATTGAATATATAAAAAAATAATATATAAAATACAGATAAAAGATAGATAGGTGTATCGTTGCACAGATACCTCTCTCTCTCTCTCTCTCTCTCTCTCATACATTCATCTCTTTTTCTCTCTTCAATATTCTTCCTTTCCAATTACGGAGGCGTCGATGCGAGTTAACGTACCTCATATCTCTCCTCTACCACTGACCACCATTCCCTCGGAGTCCCCATTTTTTTAATTAATAGAGCGTGCTACAACAAGTCGGTGGGGGATACCAACCTACCTACCTACCTATCTACCTATCTACCACAAGCTTTACAGTTTTCTTTCTCTATCTCTCTATCTCTCTCTCTTTCTCTTTTGCGATAGTGCGCGCGCGCGCGCGCAATCGTAAAGCTTGCTGCGTTGGTTGTGATGGTGGTGGTGGTGGTGGTGTGCGAACCGAGGGGCGGATTCGTGCCAAACGAACAGAGAAAGAAGAAGCGTGGAGAAAAGAGGACCGAGGTTCCGCAGGAAGAAGCGACTGGCTTGGGAGGGKTTTAATGAGGATGAGCGAGATAAACCCACCCCTCGTTTCCCCCTCCTACCCCTCCTCCTACTATTCTACACCACCTCCCACCTTCTCGTCGACCAGCCGTGCTCTTCCATTTCTTCCTTCTTCTACTCCTCCCTCTTCCCTATCTTTCTTCACCCCTTCCCATCCCCTTCTCACTGGTTTTTCTCTCTCTTTCTTTCTTTCTTTCTTTCTTTTTCTCTCTTTCGTTCTCTTACACTCTGCCTTATCTAGAAGGTAAAACTCGCGCGCGAGATACCGAAATACAAAAGAGAAAGTAATTTCTTTTCTCGACGATTTTTTACCTCCTCCTCCTCCTCCTCCTCTTTCTCTTCATCCTCCTCTCTCTTTTTCTCTCTCGTTGTTGTAAATTTCTCTTCTTCGAGCTAGACGGAAGAGGGTAAAACGCGATGAGAGGGACTCGTCTTCTTACCGTTTTCTTTTTATTTTTTCTTTTCTGTTTTTATCGAGAATCGGTAGACAAGGACGCCTTTCGGTGGAGAGTGGGATTCACGATATTTCTTTATGCGTAAGTGGCTTTTAATGGAGCTTGCAAGCTTATTAGAACTTACGGAGATGATGTATAAATCGATTTTTATTTATTCCTTATATATTTCTTTATACATTTTATACTTCATATATATATATTAATTATCAGCTAATAATTAGATAAATTCTTATTACGAGAGTATAATTGTAATCGAGATAGAAATTGAAAACGAACATTATTTTTTGTTTAAATTAATATTTATGAAATGAAAATGATCTCTCTCTCTCTCTCTCTCTCTTTCTTTCTCTCTGTTATTTTTTTTTCTATCTATCTCTTTCTGCGGTGATCTCACGTATCAATCAACAGTATCATCAGGTTCACATCCCCCGTTCCCCGTTTCCTCCCCCTCGCCCTCACTTCATGGCAACTCCTTTCTTCGTATATATGGATCGATGATGCAGCACGTGCTATACGGCCTCGTAACACACACTGCATTCACCTGCACATGCCATACGTCGGCGGTACATCTCGTTCGCTTAGCATAATTAGCGATCTGACGATTAACAGGCGTGCGCCGACGCCGCCACTGCCGTTGCTTAATGGCTTAATTAATTCGCCGATTACAATGCCGCTGTACACCGGATCGTTCTGCCACTTTGCAGCTCGTAACTTTATATCGTCCCTATCCACCATCGTCTGAGTACATTCTCTTAAACACTCGTGCAACATAGTTGATTTTCTTACGGATCATACTTACGTATTTAGATAAATTTGACAATAGAATAGATTTATTATTAACATACAGATAAAATATGTTTATTTTATATTTTTCATCTCGATGGGGTGGATTTTAAATAAAATCATATTTTATATATTTTTATATATAAGTGTGTTATATATATTAAATGTTGGTTTAAAATAAAAAATCCACTCGCAGAGGAAACAATTTAAACAAAGTTTGGATCAATCGTACACGGGATGTAATCAAAATTTCGTAACATGGTCTTTTAACAATCTACAAGATCCCGAATATATACAGGGTGTCCTACATATATTCTAGTTACGATGTTTCAAGTACTTGCGATAACCTGAACAAGAAAATACTTTAAACAAAAGTTGATCTGTTTTGATTGACTATACATTGCAAAAAAAAAAAGTTCGAAACTAATTTTTTATACTTACAGCAAGCGGATTTTAATGATTTTTATATTAAATTAAAGTACAATCTTTTGTCTACGCGTAGAATACCATATCGAGTTATA